>NC_059225.1:4751348-4856348 GCF_020615455.1 Coregonus clupeaformis | reverse complement strand
AAAACTATGCTGAACCATGAGTTGCTTGCTGCATAGTTTGGATATTCTAAAGGAACATATTCACAATGAGGGTGTATTTGGATGTGGGTGTTACGGTGTGTTACCTGAGACAAAGACCAGGGTGAACTCTCACACACGTCAGACACACCGAAGCAGAAACACTCTGTGCAGCCCTCTGGATCACTGACCTCCAGGTTGAAGAAACCCTGCTTACACAGGTCACAGTTGGCCCCCATCACGTTCTCCTGAAACAGAGACACAGTGGAAGTTAGGGTGTTTGGTTTTGTAGGAACATCATGGTTAATCATCACCGTTACACCCCCTCCCTACACACACACACACAACCCCACCCCTGACCCCCACAAACACACAACCCCACCTCAACCCCTAAACACACACACAACCCCACCCCTGACCCCTAAACACACACACAACCCCACCCCTGACCCCCACACACAACCCCACCTCGACCCCTAAACACACAACCCTACCCCTGACCCCCACACACAACCCCACCTCGACCCCTAAACACACAACCCCACCCCTGACCCCCACACACAACCCCAACCCTGACCCCCACACACAACCCCACCTCGACCCCTAAACACACACACAACCCTACCCCTGACCCCTAAACACACACACAACCCCACACCCCAAATCCACCACTTTAGCAGCACAGTTACATTTACATTTTAGTCATTTAGCAGATGCTCTTATCCAGAGCGACTTACACTTAGTGAGTGCATACATTTTTAAGTTAAACCGTAATAGTGCCGTGTTCCCCACAGTTAAACCCCAGTGTTACCTTGCAGATGCACTCTGAGCATGGGTCGATGTTGAGGCTGCCCTCCAGACTGCACTCACAGCGTGAACACAGGGGGAAGTCCCTGTAGCCAAAGGCACAGCGGTCACAGAGCTCGCCCGCAAAGCCCTCCTTACACAGACACTGGCCTGAGTTCAGACCTGCACAGCACAGTCAAGACGGCACAGTAAAGTTAACAAAGACAACAGAATAGTATAGTCTATAGTATAGTATAGCCTATAGTATAGTATAGTATAGTATAGTATAGTATAGTATAGTATATTATAGTATAGCCTATAGTATAGTATAGTATAGCCTATAGTATAGTATAGTATAGTATAATATAGTATAGTCTATAGAATAGTATAGTCTATAGTATAGTATATAGTATAGCCTATAGTATAGTATAGTATAGTATAGTATAGTATAGTATAGTATAGTCTATAGAATAGTATAGCCTATAGTATAGTATATAGTATAGTATAGTATAGTATAGTATATAGTATAGTATAGCCTATATTATAGTATAGTATAGTATAGTATAGTCTATATAATAGTATATCCTATAGTATAGTATATAGTATAGTGTATAGTATAGTATAGCCTATAGTATAGCCTATAGTATAGTATAGTCTAGTCTATAGTATAGTATAGTATAGTATAGTATAGTATAGTATAGTATAGTCTATAGAATAGTATAGCCTATAGTATAGTATATAGTATAGTATAGTATAGTATAGTCTATAGAATAGCATAGTCTATAGAATAGTTTAGACTATAGTATAGTATAGTCTATAGAATAGCATAGTCTATAGTATAGTACCAACTGAGCTACGGGCCTCCTGTACTTCAGTTGGTAGAGCATGGTGTTTGCAACGCCAGGGTTGTGGGTTCGATTCCCACGGGGGGGCCAGTATGAAAAATGTATGCACTCACTAACTGTAAGTCGCTCTGGATAAGAGCATCTGCTGAATGACTAAAATGTAAATGTATAGCCTATAGTATAGTATAGTCTATAGAATAGTATAGGGCGGCAGGTAGCTTAGTGGGTAAGAGTGTTGTGCCAGTAACTGAAAGGTCGCTGGTTCTAATCCCCGAGCTGACTAGGTGAAAAATCTGTTTTGAGTATGTATTGCTTTGCTATAATGTCCAAAAGATAGATAAGAGAATTTGTGATAGGTTACTGTAGGCAAAATATAACATACTCTGAATTACTGTACATGTAGTGGGCCAAGTCTTCTGAATACCCCCCAAAATAAAAGTGTCCTTATCTCCCATATTCTATAATGAGTTTGGTAGATATTCAGAGCTATACTGACCTATGCAGGTATGTTTTTAACACAAGCTGAAAAAAAAAACGTTATTGGGGGTTTCAAAACATTATTATGCAGATGTTCAAAATCAAATCAAATCAAATGTTATTTGTGCCGAATACAACAGGTGTAGACATTACCGTGAAATGCTTACTTACAGCCCTTAACCAACAATGCATTTATTTCTTAATAAAAAAGTAAAATAAAACAACAACAACAAAAAAGTGTTGAGAAAAAAAGAGCAGAAGTAAAATTAAATAACAGTAGGGAGGCTATATACAGGGGGGTACCGGTGCAGAGTCAATGTGCGGGGGCACCGGCTAGTTGAGGTAGTTGAGGTAATATGTACATGTGGGTAGAGTTAAAGTGACTATGCATAAATAATTAACAGAGTAGCAGCAGCGTAAAAAGTTGGGGTGGGGGTGGGGGGGCAGTGCAAGTAGTCCGGGTAGCCATGATTAGCTGTTCAGGAGTCTTATGGCTTGGGGGTAGAAGCTGTTGAGAAGCCTTTTGGACCTAGACTTGGCGCTCCGGTACCGCTTGCCGTGCGGTAGCAGAGAGAACAGTCTATGACTAGGGTAGCTGGAGTCTTTGACAATTTTGAGGGCCTTCCTCTGACACCGCCTGGTATAGAGGTCCTGGATGGCAGGAAGCTTGGCCCCAGTGATGTACTGGGCCGTACGCACTACCCTCTGTATAGCCTATAGTTAATGCCGGTGCTGCGAAATGCTTATGTTCCTAACTCCAACAGCGCAGTAATACCTAAATTAAGAAATATCTGAATGAATAGGATCTTTGTACCTTTCTCAGGCTTGGCGTGGTTGTCATCTCTGATGCAAGCAGGAGTCAAAGACCCCCTCATGTCACAGCTGCACTCCACACACGGGTTCTCATTGTACGGCGACACCTACACTCACGCAGGCACGCACACAGGACGAAACAAATACACAATTGACCATTCACATTCCACACAAGGTACACACTGCAATTACAAGTTTAATAAATCGCCATTCATCCATCCAAGCAAAGGCCATCACACCAATATAGTTGGGTTCTACAGTAATTGTATTCTTTCACTGAGCCACATGACCCAGACTAGGTAGTGTCTGTAATCAGGCGCACACACAATGATTTCATTGGCCAATCACAAGACAATGGGCATGTACAAAACAGTACATAGAAATGCCACTAAGCGGAGACACAAAAGAAGACCACGGGGGTCCTCAGGAAACGGGGACCATATTGATGGATTGGATTACGGGGACCCTAGGGACAGAAAGAGGGCATTGGTTTACGGCAGGGGTCTTCAACTGGCGGACCGCGAGCCAAATCCGGTCCGCTAGCCATTTTGATGTGACCTGCCAAAATGTCTTACGGCGGACCATAGGGACACAAAGTGGGCATCGATTAACAGGATCAATGAGGGGACAGTACCTTGTGGGGCCTGTAGAAGCCATCTGCGCAGGTCTCACAGTTGACACCGGCCGTGTTCTTGGTACAGCTGATGCAAACGCCCCCGCCATGGAAGTCACCATGCAAGTTCATGCTCATCTTGCGGTTGGCCACCGTCTGGTTGAAGTAGCAGTCGTTGGCCTTGTCGTGGCAGTTACATTCTAGTGGAGGAGGATAATTCACAGGTCAGATAACTTTTAATGCATCTCAATGGGAGAGTAGTTGAAGGGTAGTTTATTATTGAGAATATATGCATACTGTTCAGTTTTAATTAAAATACCACATTTTCATAAAAAGCTTGGAAAACCCCTTGGCTAAATCTGCTTAATAGCTATTGATATAAAACATTATATAAATGAGTTAAAATCACCATAGGGATAAGAAACAAAAAGCTATTTCATGTCAATGAATGAGTGAGACATGCAAGTGGATATAATTGAAAGCGTGAAGAAGTCATTTTATCTGATCTGGCACACTTTAAATCAAGTCTAAATCCAGAATGTAATTCCCATGCCTTTATTTACTAAGTGACAACTGGCAAACATTAACAGTATGATATTTTACTTAGGCCCATAAAGACCAAGTCCCGCTTACTCTCGCATGTGTTGCCATCGGAGAGGGTTCCCGGTTGCCACGGTTCCTGGTGGTAGCCGGGGCAACACTCATTACAGCTCTCCCCACAGGTATTGTGCTCACACACACACTGCAACTTCTGAGAGAACAAAAGAGAGAGAGGGATGGGTGAAGAGGAAGCCACAATAAGTGACTGATTCAGTGCTTCTGCTCTAGTCCTATTGTCAACTGGGAGTGATACACACACCCACACACACACACACCCCCACCCCCACACACACACACACACACACACACACACACACACACACACACACACACACACACCCACACCCACACCCACACACACACACACACACACACACACACCCACACACACACACACACACACACACACACACACACACACACACACACCCACACACACACACACACCCACACACCCACACCCACACACACACACACACACACACACACACACACCCACACACCCACACACACACACCCACAAACACACACACACACCCACACACACACACACACACACACCCACACACACCCACACACACACACACACACACACACACACACACACACACACACACACACACACACACACACACACACACACACACACACACACACACACCCACACACACACACACACACACACCCACACACACACGGTTTCCTCATTTTTGCATGTCAGACAAACAACTGGTCCCATATGAGGTGTGAAGTAACACGTGTGTGTTGTATGTACAGTTGAAGTCAGAAGTTTACATACACTTAGGTTGGAGTCATTAAAACTCGTTTTTCAACCACTCCACAAATGTCTTGTTAACAAACTATAGTTTTGGCAAGTCGGTTAGGACATCTACTTTGTGCATGACACAAGTAATTTTTCCAACAATTGTTTACAGACAGATTATTTCACTTATAATTCACTGTATCACAATTCCAGTGGGTCAGAGGTTTACATACACTAAGTTGACTGTGCTTTTAAACAGCTTGGAAAATTCCAGAAAATGATGTCATGGCTTTAGAAGCTTCTGATAGGCTAATTGACATCATTTGAGTCAATTGGAGGAGTTCCTGTGGATGTGTCACACCCTGGCTCTGGGGACTCTATATGTTGAGCCAGGGTGTGTAAATTCTATGTGTTTATGTTCTATGTTGTAATATTCTAGTTGTTCTATTTCTATGTTGGCCAGAGTGGTTCTCAATCAGAGGCAACGAGTGTCAGCTGTTGCTGGTTGTCTCTGATTGGGAACCACATTTAAACAGGCTGTTTTCCCACAGTAGTTGTGGGATCTTGTTCCGTGCTGGTTATTTTGTAGCCAAGGACTTCACGTGTCGTTATCGTTTGTTGTTTTGTTCTTGTTATCAATATTGATAATAAAGTATGTTCGCTCATCACGCTGCGCCTTGGTCCTCCTCCTTCGACGTTCGTGACAGAAGATCCCACCACACCAGGACCAAGCAGCGTGTCCAGGAACACACGCAGGAGGTAACTCTAGTGGATGTCCTCCTCGGTTGGGGGCAGATTACGGAGGAGGAGGCCGTCCGGTACCGGAAGGCTATGAAGGGGGAGACCCAGACAGGAGAGGAGAAGCGGCGCCAACCGGGCCGTGGTCGGACAGGCGAGAGGCACCCCCAATAAATTTTTAGGGGGGGGCACACGGCATGGGCGATGGGGCAGCAGGAGGCTGCCACAGGGCGAATTGGGAGATTAGGAGAGGAGGCCACCGGGTTTGGGGGGCCGGAAGGCAGGTTGGCGGAGCCTGGATGTAGAGCAGAGCCAACTCCCCGTACTCAGGCATGGCAGCATGAGACTGGGCAGGTTCCGGGGTAAGCGGAGCTGCGTACTGTGCCACGAGTGGTCTGGCATAGTCCGGTACGTCCTGTGCGAGCACCCCGCACGTGTCGTGCGAAGGTGGGCATGCAGCCAGGACGGAGTGTGCCGGCTCAGTGCTCGTGGCCTCCAGTGCCCCTCCTCGGTCCCGGATATCCTGCGCCAGTGTCACGTGCTGTTATGCCAGTACGTGTACACAGCCCTGTACGTCCTGTGCTGATGCCTCACACAGAGTGTGTGAAGGTAGGCATTCAGCCAGGACGGGTTGTGGCAGCTCTTCACTCCAGGCCTCCAATCCGTCTCCACAGCCCGGCCCGGCCTGTTCCTGCTCCTCGCACCAAGCCTACGGTGCGCGTCGCCAGCCCGGCCCGGCCTGTTCCTGCTCCCCGCACCAAGCTAATGGTGCGCGTCGCCAGCCCGGTCCGGCCCGTTGCTGCTCCACGCACCAAGCCAGGGGTGCGCATCGTCAGCCCGGTCCGGCCCGTTCCTGCTTCCCGCACCAAGCCAATGGTGCGCGTCGCCAGCCCGGCCCGGCCTGTTCCTGCCACTCGCACCCAAGCCAGGGTGCGAGCCGTCAGCCCGATACGGCCGTTCATGCTCCACGCACCAAGCCAATGGTGCGCGTCGCCAGCCCGGCCCGGCCTGTTCCTGCCACTCGCACCAAGCCAGGGGTGCGAGTCGTCAGCCCGGTACGGCCCGTTCCTGCTCCACGCACCAAGCCAGGGGTGCGCATCGTCAGCCCGGTACGGCCCGTTCCTGCTCCACGCACCAAGCCAGGGTGCGCATCGTCAGCCCCGGTCCGGCCCGTTGCTGCTCCACGCACCAAGCCAGGGGTGCGCATCGTCAGCCTGGTCCGGCCCGTTCCTGCTCCACGCACCAAGCCAGGGGTGCGCGTCGTCAGTCCGGCACAACCCGTGCCTGGGTCACCGGTGCCTGGTCAGGTACCGGTCAGCTGCTCCACACCCGAGCCTAAGGTATCCGCTCCTACGATGTCCAGTCCAGCTCCAGCCAGCGGGGCCAGACCGGACCAGGGGCGCTACAGGGGGATGGTTGAAGGGTGGTGGTCAAGCCCGGAGCCGGAACCGCCTCCGAGGAGGAATGCCCACCCAGCCCTCCCCTGTTTGGTTTATGTTTAGGCGCGGTCGCAGTCCGCGCCTTTGGGGGGGGGGTACTGTCACACCCTGGCTCTGGGGACTCTATATGTTGAGCCAGGGTGTGTAAATTCTATGTGTTTATGTTCTATGTTGTAATATTCTAGTTGTTCTATTTCTATGTTGGCCAGAGTGGTTCTCAATCAGAGGCAACGAGTGTCAGCTGTTGCTGGTTGTCTCTGATTGGGAACCACATTTAAACAGGCTGTTTTCCCACAGTAGTTGTGGGATCTTGTTCCGTGTTGGTTATTTTGTAGCCAAGGACTTCACGTGTCGTTATCATTTGTTGTTTTGTTCTTGTTATCACTATTGATAATAAAGTATGTTCGCTCATCACGCTGCGCCTTGGTCCTCCTCCTTCGACGTTCGTGACAGGATGTATTTCAAGGCCTACCTTCAAACTCAGTGACTCTTTGCTTGACATCATAGGAAAATCAAAAGAAATCAGCCAAGACCTCAGAAAAAAAATTGTTGACCTCTACAAGTCTGGTTCATCCTTGGGAGCAATTTCCAAACGCCTGTAGGTACCACGTTCATCTGTACAAACAATAGTACGCAAGTATAAACACCATGGGACCACGCAGCCGTCATACCGCTCAGGAAGGAGACACGTTCTATCTCCTAGAGATGAACGTACTTTGGTGCGAAAAGTGCAAATCAATCCCAGAACAACAGCAAATGACCTTGTGAAGATGCTGGAGGAAACAGGTACAAAAGTATCTATTTCCACTCTTAAACAAGTCCTAAATCGACATCAGCTCAGCAAGGAAGCAGCCATTGCTCCAAAACTTCCATAAAAAAGCCAGACTACGGTTTGCAACTGCACATGGGGACAAATATCGTACATTTTGGATAAATGTCCTCTGGTCTGATGAAACGAAAATAGAACTGTTTGGTAATAATGACCATCGTTATGTTTTGAAGAAAAAGGGGGCACTTGCAAGCCGAAGGACACCATCCCAACCGTGAAGCACGGGGGTGGCACCATCATGCTGTGGGGGTGCTTTGCTGCAGGAAGGACTGGTGCACTTCACAAAATAGATGGCATCATGAGGAAGGAAAATTATGTGGATATATTGAAGCAACATCTCAAGACATCAGTCAGGAAGTTAAAGCTTGATTGCAAATGGGTCTTCCAAATGGACAATGACCCCAAGCATACTTCCAAAGTTGTGGCAAAATGGCTTAAGGACAACAAAGTCAAGGTATTGGAGTGGCCATCACAAAGCCCTGACCTCAATCCTATAGAACATTTGTGGGCAGAACTGAAAAAGCGTGTGCGAGCAAGGAGGCCTACAATCCTGACTCAGTTATACCAGCTATGTCAGGAGGAATGGGCCAAAATTCACCCAACTTATTGTGGGAAGCTTGTGGAAGGCTCCCCAAAACGTTTGACCCAAGTTAAACAATTTAAGGCAATGCTACCAAATACTAAGTGAGTGTATGTAAACTTCTGACCCACTGGGAATGTGATGAAAGAAATAAAAGCTGAAAGAAATAATTCTCTCTACTATTATTCTGACATTTCACATTCTTAAAATAAAGTGGTGATCCTAACTGACCTAAAACAGGGAATATTTACTAGGATTAAATGTCAGGAATTGTGAAAAACTGAGTTTAAATGTATTTGGCTAAGGTGTATGTAAACTTCCGACTTCAACTGTATGTCATGTCACAATGTTGGTGTGTTACGTCTGTGTGAAACATGAATGCATTTCTAAGTGGCAAGTTGAAGGGCCTATAGGACTTCGCAGAAATATCCACATATTACTGTCATGTCTCGACACTCACCTGACAGTTGCCCCCGCCCTCTAAGTGTAAACAGTGTAAAAAATAATTGTAATAGCAGAGCAATGTTTTTGAAAGCTAAAATGTACAGACATTTTCCTTACTTTTGAGACTTGTTTTATTTTGTTTTTACCTGAAATTGTAGTAACAGACTATTACATTCTGAAATTGTCGCCGTTGCTTTAAATCTCAGCAGTGTTTAAATCTCAGGTCCAGGCAAGAAGGAACTCCCCAGGGAATTCTCAATGTTTTCAGTGGCAATTTTCTTTTACCTCATATAGGCCTAATGACTTCCAAGATATTGATAAAATGAAGCCTGGTTTGTTTTAACGTAACTTTAATACGCTAGTGTAAGCCTAAGCGCTCCTGAACAAAAATATATACGCAACAGTTACAGTTCATGAGAGGAAATAAATTAATTAGGGGGCCTCCCGAGTGGCACAGCGGTCTAAGGCACTGCATCGCAGTGCTAGAGGCGTTACTACAGACCCGGGTTCATTCCCGGGCTGTGGCACAATTGGCCCAGCGTCGTCCGGGTTAGGGAAGGGTTTGGCCAGGGGTGCTTTACTTGGCTCATCGTGCTCTAGTGACTCTTTGTGGCAGGCCGGGTGCCTGCAGGCTGACCCTGGTCACCAGTTGAACGGTGTTTCCTCCGACACATTGGTGTGGCTGGCTTCCGGGTTAAGCTGGGGGCCCATTGGGGAGTTGCAGTGATGAGACAAGATTTGCAATTGGGGAGAAAAAGGGGGGTCAAATTATAATAATTCATTAGGCCCTAATCTAGGGATTTCACATGAATGGGAATACAGATATGCATTTATTGGTCACCGATACCTGGGACTCACAATGGGCAACAGCTCTGGTGGACATTCCTGCAGTCAGTATGCCAAGTGCACATTCCTCAAAACTGGAGACATCTGGCATTGTGTTGTGTGTCCCCAGCACAAGGTGCACCTGTGTAATGATCATCCTGTTTAATCAGCTTCTTGATATGCCACACCTGTCAGGTGGATGGATTATCTTGGCAAAGTAGAAATGCTCACTAACAGGGAAGTAAACAAATGTGTGCACAACATTTGAGAGAAATATGCTTTTTGTGCATCTGAACATTTTCTGGGATCTTTTATTTTTAAATTTCTGGGATCTTTTACACTTTACATGTTGTGTATATATTTTGTTCAGTGTAGCTATGGTTCAGCTAAACGTCAGCATTCAGCTAACAGCCAACACGTTCATGTGAGAAGGATGAAGAAATTATTTTCTTTAGCTAGCTAGCTTACCTAGCTGTTTAGCCTAGCTATATTATAATATGAATGACACTGTCTGATAACGTTACAGTACTTTTATATTCGTATGGGAGGGGTAAATTATTGATATGCTAATGTTGCTTGATCATGAAGCATGTTGTTAGTTAGCTAGCTATGTGTATTGACAGCTAATTTAATGTGTACGGGCGAGAAAATAAACCCTGTGAATTGTTGCATTATTGGTTTGGTTGCATTATTCACTAGTGTAATATGTTATAGAAGAAAAGTTGCTCAGATTGTTAAATAGCTTGTGATTACTGGCTAGTAGCTACTGTGATATTTACGGTCAATTTTAGCTGCGGAACAAGAATTTTGCGTTGCCAGCCACAACGAAAGGTGAGGCAAGGATGTAATGTGAATTGAAAAGTAGAAATCTCTTTCGGCACTCCACTCCTCAGACTCTCCTTCCATCTCTTGTAGTGGGAGTGCCTTACTGCTTACTTTCTCATCCTCCTGTTAACGTGACATTCCCCCTTAATGAGGAAGGCAACCAATTCAACCGAGCAAATGTTGGGCCATACCATTCCTCCAGGGACTATAGGGGGGAGGGCGCTGGGATTACTTAGTTCACTTTATAAAACAAATTAGTTTGGCAAATATATTTCTTATAAAGAAGTATTACTACCATGCATTGCATAAAATAAATATTATAGTACTCTTTATATTAAGTGTGTACAGCAATTACAACAGATCAGCAATGAACCAATGTTGGCCCCGATAAGAGGAGCTTAATTGAGTCAAAATGTGAAATGTTTAACACACAATATGTGAATGGCAGTAATTCAGTTTTAAACTCTGCATTATGAAACAAAAGCTGAATGACAGCCACCGAGCCTGAACGGGTAAAACTGAAGACGGCCTTGTGTTACCTTGGCAACGGGGTCCCAGGGACAGCTCTGGGCGTGTCCATAACAGATACACATCCCGCCCACTGAGATGTCCTTGATTGAATAGTAGTACTGCAGAGGGAAACATACAACGCCAATCAAGTTAGAATGACACGACTCAAACGGAATACAAAGCCAATGAAGTTATAACATATTTCAGACATTCAGCTGCAAATAGCTCAATCAAATTTTTGTTAAAAACAACCATAAAAATGCAATATACATTTTGAAAAAGTTATTCAAGGCAACGCACAAACCACGTATCTTGAGGTGAATGACCAATTTGGTTGAACACACCATTTAACTTAAAACAGAAAACAGAACAGTTAGTGAGTGCTAGTGGCAGTGCTTTAGTGTGAAAGTACGTCAGTCGTACCCGTCTGGTGACAATGGGGTCCACCTCCTTGGGGTCGCGGTAGCTCAGGGTCATGAGGTCGGCGTTGAGCGTGCGGATCCTCTGCAGACGCAGGCGGATGTAGCGGGCTGAGGTGAAGTCCAGCAGCTCTGGGGTCAGTTGGTCAGCGCTGGGCCGCCCATTGATCAAAGACGTGTGGATCTGAGTAGGGGACAGACAAAGATGGACGACGACGTCAAACGACCATCATGACCAAATATAGCTAAATACATCAAAGTCATGAGCATGCAGTTTATCATTCTACGTTTACATGTTTTCAATCAAAGATTAACAGATATTGAGTGAATTACGGCCATTTTTCCCCGATATAACGCACAGACTCACTTGCCAGTCTGACCACAGGCAGCTGGCAGAGATGACATAACACAAGGCTAAACAATGCAAGAGAAGATTGAGGATCTCACTCTGGGCTTTGGGGTGCATTCCAATACTCTGAAGTGGCTTCATCTCCTTGTCTCCCTTCCTTGTTAAACTACTGAGATGCACCCTCAGGGGCTGTGGGTAACCACAGAGTATCCTAACCACAGACGTTCATTACGGCTCTGCCTCGGCTAGAGTGACAGTAGCCCAGTAGGCTTTCATTGTCTGGAGGACAGTTGAGTCATCCCCTGTCTGGACTACAGGTGCTAGAGAATACCACACAGAGCGCACACCCAATTCTCTGCCCAACTCAATGAAAGTTCTGTAATGTTGCCTCCTCCTGAACAGGGCCCTGGTCTTGTAAATACAAGACTGACCTAGTAAAGCAGTGGTTTCAAACGCCTGACCCGTAGGCCACCAAAGAGCAGCTCCTCGCGGGCAGGGAGTTTCAGACCACTGTGGTGAAGGTCGAATAAATAGATAGCTACCTCTCCGTGCTCCAGAGGTACAAGGCGTGAGTAATAAATAGATAGCTACCTCTCTGTGCTCCAGGGGTACGAGGCGTGAGTAATAAATAGATAGCTACCTCTCTGTGCTCCAGGGGTACGAGGCACGAGTAATAAATAGATAGCTACCTCTCCGTGCTCCAGAGGTACGAGGCGTGAGTAATAAATAGATAGCTACCTCTCCGTGCTCCAGAGGTACAAGGCGTGAGTAATAAATAGATAGCTACCTCTCCGTGCTCCAGAGGTACGAGGCGTGAGTAATAAATAGATAGCTACCTCTCCGTGCTCCAGGGGTACGAGGCGTGAGTAATAAATAGATAGCTACCTCTCCGTGCTCCAGGGGTACGAGGCGTGAGTAATAAATAGATAGCTACCTCTCCGTGCTCCAGAGGTACGAGTAATAAATAGATAGCTACCTCTCCGTGCTCCAGGGGTACGAGGCGTGAGTAATAAATAGATAGCTACCTCTCCGTGCTCCAGAGGTACGAGTAATAAATAGATAGCTACCTCTCCGTGCTCCAGGGGTACGAGGCGTGAGTAATAAATAGATAGCTACCTCTCCGTGCTCCAGAGGTACGAGTAATAAATAGATAGCTACCTCTCCGTGCTCCAGGGGTACGAGGCGTGAGTAATAAGAGGTACAGATGACCTCGTCGTCTCGTTTGTAGGTGGGGGGTCCGAGGCGGGGGGTGATGTTGTAGCGGGTCAGACATTCTGTGTCGCTGATGGCGTGGTACTGCCAGGGTGTGTACTCAACACCGTCCATTGAACGCTCCAGCACCCAGTTACCAGGACGAGGGGAGTTGGCTGCCTTGATGATGATGTAGGCCACCTGGAAAATCTGTAGCCACACACACAGACAGATAGATTATAATATTTAAATGAATCAACAATGAAACATTGTGAGTACAAAGGACACACACACACGCGCGCGCACGCACACACACACACACACACACACACACACACACACACACACACACACACACACACACATATACACACACACACACACACACACACACAGTTATTCTCCCACCCATAATGTTTTATGTCTGGATCTCCATTTTCTCCTTATCTCAAGCTGTGCACCTTACATACAAGGCTTCATTCATAAGAGCACAAAGAAGCCTTTGACAGACACGGTGCACAGAGAGCAGCAGGTAATAACCCTAATAACGGTGTCCTGAAACATTGAACCACTCAGGGGTTAAGGGCACCGCAAACTCTCTGTAACCCTCTTTCATGTGTAGTGGTCAAAATGTTAATTGCCAGTTTGACTGAATTCCAGTCTTAGTGCATCTGGGCCCTAACCTTTCAGCATATGACCCCTTATGACCCCTCACACAGTCACATGATCTCTAAATAATGGCTAGTTAGAGCAAAGATGGTGACTGCCTCGCCTGGTTCACCAACTACTTCTCAGATAGAGTTCAATGTGTCAAATCGGAGGGCCTGTTGTCTGGAACTCTGGCCGTCTCTATGGGGGTGCCACAGGGTTCAATTTTCGGGCCGACTCTATTCTCTGTGTATATCAATGATGTCGCTCTTGCTGCTGGTGACGCTCGGATCCACCTCTATGCGGACGACACCATTTTGTATACATCTGGCCCTTCATTGGACACTGTGTTAACAAACCTCCAAATGAGCTTCAACGCCATACAACACTCCTTCCGTAGCCTCCAACTGCTCTTAAACACTAGTAAAACTAAATGCATGCTCTTCAACCGAACGCTGCTTGCACCCGCCCACCCAACTAGAATCACTACTCTCGGCGGGTCTGACCTAGAGTATGTGGACAACTACAAATACCTAGGTGTCTGGTTAGACTGTAAACTCTCCTTCCAGACTCACATTAAGCATCTCCAATCAAAAGTTAGATCTAGAATCGGCTTCCTATTTCGAACTTTGACTTCGGCGATGTCATTTACAAAATAGCCTCCAACACTCTACTCAGCAAATTGGATGTAGTCTATCACAGTGCCATCAGTTTTGTCACCAAAGCCCCATATACTACCCACCACTGTGACCTGTACGCTCTTGTTGGCTGGCCCTCACTACATATTCGTCGCCAAACCCACTGGCTCCAGGTCATCTATAAATCACTGCTAGGCAAATCCCCATCTTATCTTAGCTCACTGGTCACCATAGCAACAGCCACCCGTAGTCTGCGCTCCAGCAGGTATATCTCACTAGTCATCCCCAAAACCAACACCTCTTTTGGCCGCCATTCCTTCCAGTTCTCTGCTGCCAATGACTGGAACGAACTGCAAAAATCTCTGAAGCTGGAGACTCTTATCTCCCTCACTAACTTTAAGCGTCAGTTGTCAGAGCAGCTTACCGATCACTGCACCTGTACACAGCCATTCTGAAATTAGCCCACCCAACTACCTCATCCCCATATTGTTATATATTTTGCTAATTTGCACCCCAGTATCTCTATTTGCACATCATCTTTTGCACATTCCAGTGTTAATTACGAAATTGTAACTATTTTTGCACTATGGCCTATTTATTTATTGCCTTATCTCCATAACTTACTACATTCACACACACTGTATATATATTTTCTGTTGTATTTTTGACTTTATGTTTTGTTTACCCCATATGTAACTCTGTGTTGTTGTTTTTATCGCACTGCTTTGCTTTATCTTGGCCAAGTCGCAGTTGTAAATGAGAACTTGTTCTCAACTGGCTTTCCTGGTTAAATAAAGGTGAAATCATTTATTTATTTTTTTAATAAAAAAATGAAAATAGTTCACTCAGGCCATTTACCATTTTCTGCTTAAGGGGGTGGCTCTCCTATGGACACCAATGTGATAGTGGTCTGCTTACTTTAGTTCATTGACTTCCTCTTCCGTCTCTGGTAAGTGTGTGTATGTAGTCTATAGCTCAGTAATCAGTAAACTCTCCCCTGAACCCCACTGTGAGACCATACCTCCACTCTAACTCTCTGTCTCCTCAACACTTCACTATGGCCTTTATACAGTCACCTGCAGTGGAGGCTGCTGAGGGAGGACGGTTCATAATAATGCTGGAATGGAGTCAATGGAGTGGTATCAACCACATGGTAACCACGTGTTTGATGTGTTTGATACCATTCCATTTGCTCCATTCCAGCCATTATTATGAGCCGTCCTCCCCTCAGCAATCTCCACTGGTCACAGGCCACTACTAGACTGCTACTGCAATGGAGGTTTTATTTATTTCCTGAATGGCTTTTCTCATTATCTTGCCCTGTCTCTCTCTCACCTCTCTATGACCCTCTCAGTGACACCCATAATAGTCTAGCCTGCCCCACACAAACACATATAGAACCTGACCTATACGTTATCGGCTTCTCCTATTGGCTTGTCAACGCTGCGTTTCCCCAGGGAATAAGTGGAAACTAGACACCTGAGACAGGACGTTCACATCAGCGTGACGTCCCAACCCACCCCCAACCAACCCCTGCTCTGTTAAACCATCCCTTAAGGTTGTCAGCAGCTGCGTGAGGCTGTAAGTCTACCTGCTGGCGTGTCGCCGCTGATTTACGGACGATTCATGACTTGTTCAACAGCGAGGGAACGTGAGCGACGTGCCTGTTCGATCGTTAGCGGCCACAATGAGTCGTTTCAGTGGATCAGGGCTGAGATAGATCATATGAAACGGAGCGCTGGTTGACTTCCCTCAGTTATGGCTGATCCTCAAGTTACAGTCTGGAATGATTCACCTGCATGGGCCTCTGATAGCTAGACAAGACCCTCAAACAGCTTTGGCTAAATGCCTTAGTCAGTATGGGAATGTGTGTTTGTTCCCTTGTCCTTGAAAGACAAGATAGATGGATGGAACAGGGGAAAGGGTTATCAGGTTATCATTCCTGTCCCAGCTGCAGCTTTCTCTCCCTGGGGCTTCAATCTGTAGAATCCTTTTGTCAGGAAGCATCTTTATTCTCATTTAGGAAGCTTGGTCATCAGAGCTTTTCTTTGGTCTCTGTCCCAGTCTAATCCAATGGGCCTTTCCTGCTCTTTGTTTATTGGAGACAGGAGTGGAAAGCGGAGGTGTGTGTGTGTGTGTTCGTGTGTGTGTGTGTGTGTGTGTGTGTGTGTGTGTGTGTGTGTGTCAGTGACCTCCCTCAAAGGAGCTTAGGCGACGGGGCGAACAGACACTGTGACCGGACTGGGTTAATGACTGAAACCCTGCCTAATCTAGATCCATGTGGACTCCCACACATTCCAGTCCTGGATGGCGACAGACCTGAACGGTTGTGGACTGGCTGCCTCTGTGCCTCAACTTAACTAATAGCCAATTACTAGAGCACTCAGTTTAGAGGATAGAAGTCAGCTAACATCACCAGATATCAGTTATTTCAATTGTCCAATTATTTCAAGCCTATCTATGTCAGTAGGTCATTGGGATAGAATAGCAGAGCGTGCAAGCGTTTGTTGAAACTGACCTGAGTGCCACATTTCAGAAATGTTTTTTGACGTGGCTAGATACCGTGACGCTAGAATACAAAGTGTTGGTCATTACTAGACGCTGAGGGCAAAGTTGTTCCCACTGTGTCTCTTAACCATTCGTTACCAACTAAATCCCATTCCGCCCAGTAGGAGCCCAGATTGGGAGCCCAATCTGTGTGTAATGGCATGCCTCGGCTAAGCTGCCTGGTCACTGTGACTGGCTGGCGGACGTTGATGTGAGCTAGCCAGACCTGGCTGCCAGTAGCCAGGGGAAACAAGCAGAGGATTGTTTTTGCCGTGTCACCACAGTAATTAGCTGCCATTTTGGATCAGGTGGGGAGGGGAGGGGGGCGGGTTTGGCAGAGGTTGTCTCAAAGGATAAGTGAAAATGTCTGACTAGTGTGTTTGAAGACTGAATTGTGTCAAAGGGTACACTGACCTACGAGACAAAATGAAAACACATATACTTACTAACACTTTTCCATTTGGACTAACATTATAACTAATGAATAGAGCTGTGCTTCCCGACGGGCAGCCGGACTAGCCTCTGTGGGGGGAAGATAACAAGGCAAAAGGCGACAGTCTGGGGGACCCAGTCAGTGGGAACGAGGGGAACCAGGCTGCAGGGGAGCGACAGGGGGATTACCCATCCGCCCCTAAGCCAACAAAAGTGCCCAGTTCTCACCAGTTGAGCTTCCCCATGGGCCGGGGCTGTGGGGCTCAAAGAGCGGAGCCAAGTCCCGCTCTCTGTGCCCCACAGCTAAAAAGCCTGGACCAAAACAAGGCCCCTAAAGAAAGATGGCCGCCACAGAGCTTTGTCCTTCTCTCTACTAATCACCTACTAATAAAGACCTTGTTCTAACCTCTGGCCTGTTACAATACAGACCAAACTGTCTGTGTGTGATAATAAGTAAGACCCACAGTTAGACCCACAGTAAGACCCACAGTTAGACCCACAGTTAGACCCACAGTTAGACCCACAGTAAGACCCACAGTAAGACCCACAGTTGATTTTATCTTATGTGAAATTGTCAGGTGAATTTCTTAAGTATCGTATAAATATTTCCTTTCGCTCCCCTCTTTGTGATGTGTCTCTGACACTGAAAAGCAGGACATTCTCAGTCCTTGTCATGACCAATACCAAACTTCGGCGGTTTAAGCATTTAAGATATGCTGTGGTGGCAGTAAAGTAGGAATCCAGACAATAGCAGTGGAAGTCATGGCTGTGGGGTCCGGCCACATAAAAGAGGCTGGCGTTTAGCCACAGGCCTTTTTGTCTGGAGGGGAGAGATGAGTAAGTCCATTGTGTTGGTGGGAGATGGGGGAAGGGCAATGGGGGCCGGAGAGCCCCAGACAGGACAGGACAGGCGCTCAGAGAGGCTAGGACAGGACAGGACAGGCGCTCAGAGAGGCTAGGACAGGACAGGACAGGCGCTCAGAGAGGCTAGGACGGGACAGGACAGTGTGTCTATCTGCCAGTATGAGCCAGCGTCGTTAAGGAGCCACAGGCACCAAGGCTCTTTCACCGTAACAGTTACTGTAAGTTATGAAGCACATCACAGAGAGGTTTCAAGATTGGGGTCATGGTCAATTCCATATTGGAAAATAATTAGAAATTGTCCATTGGCTTCAATTCTTTTTTCCCACCAATTCAGGATTTGTTCAATTCAACAATTGAATGTGAATTTGAACTGAATTGACCTATCCACGTTAAGTGTTATGGACGCTCCTTTCTCACCAATCACAACCCATCACATAATACCTTCCCACTTCCCACATTGTCTACATGAAGTGTGGTCTTAAAAAGTCACGTAACATGTTGACATAGCGGTGGACCTTGCAGGTTGTATCTTGTCAGAGGGTGGTTACGATGGTTATGGTGGTGGTGACAGTATTGTCGGTGTGTTAGGGAACAGTGTGGGCCAACAGCTGGGCTGAGGGACGGGGGACTGTTTGGACAGCAGAGCCTGCATTTGTCCCCCCGTCTGCATTTGCTCCCCTCCTCTCTCTCCCCTGCTCTCCCCTTGGGGGCCCACCAGAAGAGAGCACCCCAAATGGTGTCCCCTCTGTTTGTTTGGCTGGGACATGTTAATTGGATAAAGAGCTTGGTTGGGCCCTCTGTGTGTGTGTGTGTGTGTGTGTGTGTGTATGTGTGTGATGTGCTGGAATGACATCCACAGGCAGATTAGCCCATCTCAATCCTGACACTTTTTCCTGTTGGGTTTATTTGTAAGTCGCTCTGGATAAGAGCGTCTGCTAAATGACGTAAATGTAAATGTAAATGTAAATGTTTAAACTCCTGCTGGATACTGGTCAATACTAGTACTGTCTGCCAATAACCACACTGAGGGTTCTAATCAAGATGGATGCCACTGACACCAAACCAAAAACAAGTCTTCACCAATTAAGTGCAAAGGCATTTCACTTATCCACTTAACATAGAATGCGTAACATAGCTTAAATAATCATATACAGTGCATTCGGAAAGTATTCAGACCCCTTGACTTTTTCCACATTTTGTTACGTTACAACCTTATTCTAAAATGGATTAAATCGTTTTTCCCACTCATCAATCTACACACAACACCCCATAATGACAAAGCAAAAACAGTTTTTTCGAAATAAAAACGGAATCACATTTACATAAGTATTCAGACCCTTTACTCAGTACTTTGTTGAAGCACCTTTGGCAGCGATTATAGCCTCGAGTTTTCTTGGGTATAACGCTACAAGCTTGGCACATCTGTATTTGGGGAGTTTCTCCCATTCTTCTCTGCAGATCCTCTCAAGCTCTGTCAGGTTGGATGGGGAGCATCGCTGCACAGCTATTTCCAGGTCACTCCAGAGTTGTTCCATCGGGTTCAAGTCCGGGCTCTGGCTGGGCCACTCAAGGACATTCAGAGACTTGTCCCAAAGCCTCTCCTGTGTTGCCTTGGCTGTGTGCTTAGGGTCGTTGTCCTGTTGGAAGGTGAACCGTCGCCCCAGAATCAAGTCCTGAGCACTCTGGGGCAGGTTTTCATCAAGGATCTCTCTGTACTTTTCTCTGTTCATCTTTCCCCCGATCCTGTCTAGTCTCCCAGTCCCTGCCACTGAAAAACATCCCTGCAGCATGATGCTGCCACCACCATGCTTCCCATTAGGGATGGTGCCAGGTTTCCTCCAGACATGACGCTTGGCATTCAGGCCAAAGAGTTCAATCTCGGTTTCATCAGACCAGAGAATCTTGTTTCTCTTGGTCTGAGAGTCCTTTAGGTGCCTTTTGGCAAACTCCAAGCGGGCTGTCATGTGCCTTTTACTGAGGAGTGGCTTCCGTCTGGCCACTCTGCCATAAAGGCCTGATTGGTGGAGTGCTGCAGAGATGGTTGTCCTTCTGGAAGGTTCTCCCATCTCCACAGAGGAACTCTGGAGCTCTGTCAGAGTGACCATCGGGTTCTTGGTCACCTCCCTGACCAAGGCCCTTCTCCCCCGATTGCTCAGTTAGGCCGGGCGGCCAACTCTAGGAAGAGTCTTGATGGTTCCAAACTTCTTCCATTTAAGAATGATGGCAGCCACTGTGTTCTTGGGGACCTTCAATGCTGCATAAACGTTTTGCTACCCTTCCCCAGATCTGTACCTTGAAACAATCCTGTCTCGGAGCTCTACAGACAATTCCTTCGACCTCATGGCTTGGTCCACAGGTGGACTCCAATCAAGTTGTAGAAACATCTCAAGGATGATCAATGGAAACAGGATGCACCTGAGCTCAATTTCGAGTCTCATAGCAAAGGGTCTGAATGCTTGTGTAAATAAGGTATATATATATATTTTTTTATTGTCAGCATGCCAATTGCACGCTCCTTCAAAACTTTAGACATCTGAGGCATTTTATTGTCCCCAGCAGAAGGTGCACCTGTGTAATGATCATGCTGTTTAATCAGCTTCTTGATATGCCACACCTGTCAGGTGGATGGATTATCTTGGCAAAGGAGAAATGCTCACTAACAAGGATGTAAAGAAATTTGTGCACAAAATTTGAGAGAAATAAGCTTCTCGTGTGTGCGTATGGAAGATTTTTGGGATCTTTTATTTCAGCTCATGAAACATGGTACCAACACTTTACATGTATATTTTTGTTCAGTAAATTATGGCTCTGTAAACACATTTTAAACCCTCTTTCGAACCGTCAGAAATCAAAGCCATCCGTTTTTTAATTAAGATATATCCTTGATATTTCTTAGTGCACCAGTTGCATTCATGTTACCGTTGTGAGAATCAGTGTTCTCCCACATGAAGACGTCAGTATTGAGGTGTAGCAGTTAGTTTGGAACACAAAGTATCTCAGCTCCTTTCCAAGGACAAACATTATGTCAATGTCAGAGTAGAGGATGCTAGGCTAGTACTAGCTCATGGGAAATCAGAAGTTTTTAGAGACATAAAGAAATCAGCCTGACAAAGCTCCCATTGAGAAGCTAATATTTTCCATGTACATGTCTCTTTTTGCTCTTGAAACCCTTTGAAGTCAACTACTCTGGTTTTGAGAAGTCTCAGTCATTTTGGGTTGGTTTATGAGTTGGGGTTTTATGTTCTTCTTGACATCGGTTATTAATAATGTAAATGTATTGACATAACACACTTTGTTTTCTTTTAATCACTTAATAAAAATGTTTGTTTGATCTAGTGTGAAAATCTTGCATTATTGTTGTATGATAATGTATACTGTAGCATCTTTAATAATTTGTTGTATACTGTGTATTCAGCACCTGATACATTTCCATCACTCACTGCTACTCAGTGTCAAGTTTTGACAACTCTTTTTGGTAGCAACGATAGAACATGTACTTACATTACCATATTAAAATTATCACACAGGTCTGGAATAACCCACTGGGAATGTTAATGAAACATCAGTCTATAATCCCGATTTTTCCCAACCTTTGATTTTCCCGTTTCTGCATGTGTCTTCACACATTTTCCCTGAAAAGGGGAGGGAAACAGAATCACGGAATCTTCAGCGGTTTCAGATCAAATGTGGAGATAAGTGTACGTTGAGAGCCGCAGTAGTCCCAAACGCTCATTTGACTCAAACGAGCTAGATTAAAGTTACTGGCTCTGAGCTGTTTTCTCGTCACGACTGGCACGAAATGGAAAACAAATATTGACGTGAGGACGGAAACCTGTTTGTACCACTCTCATCTCCTCTATTGCTTAGCAGTGGATAAACATTACATCTTAAGCCTGTCGAGGTAGCAAAAATCAGCTAAGTCTAGAAGGAGGATGAAGTGTAATCTAGGCAGACAGAGTGCTGAAAGGTAGGAGAGAGGCAGCACACACTCAAACACACACTTTGAAGATTGTGTTTTCACATGAAAACAATTACTGGGATGTCTACCTCCAAATGAGTTCCATTTGTGCATTCCTGAGGTCCATATAAATTGCCGGAACTCCCAAGAGGAAGTGGGGAGGGGACACATCTAAGCATGAGAATCACATTCAGTCTAATCCCCAGTGATTCACAGTGCCTTCAGAAAGTATTCACACCCCTTGACTTTTTCCACATTTTGTTGCGTTAAAGCCTGAATTTAAAATTGATTAATTTAGATTTTTTGGTCACTGGTTTACACACAATACCCCATAACGTCAAAGTGGAATTATGTTTTTCAATTTCTTTATAAATTCATTAAACATTAAAAGCTGAAATGTCTTTAGTCAATAAGTATTCAACTCCTTTGTTATGGCAATCCTAAATAAGTTCAGGAGTACAAATATGCTTAACAAGTCACATAATAAATTGCATGGACTCACTATGTGTGCAAAATAGGGTTTAACATGATTTTTGAATGTCTACCTCATCTCTGTACCCCACACATACAATTATCAGTAAGGTCCCTCAGTCAAGCAGTGAATTTCAAGAAATTTCCTGAATACAAATTGTTATGTTTGGGGCAAATCCAATGCAACACATTACTGAGTACCACTCTCCATATTTTCAAGCATAGTGGTGGCTGCATCATGTTATGGGTATGCTTGTAATTGTTAAGGACTGGGGAGTTTTTCAGGATAAAAAATTAACGGAATGGAGCTAAGCACAGGCAAAATCCTAGAGGAAACCTGGTTCAGTCAGCTTTCCACCAGAAACTGGAAGATGAATTCACCTTTCAACAGGACAATAACCTAAAACACAAGGCCAAATCTACACTGGAGTTGCTTGCCAAGAACACAGTGAATGTTCCTGAGTGGTCGAGTTACAGTTTTGACTTAAATCTAGTTGAAAATGGTTGTCTAGCAATGGTCAATAAATAATTTGACAGAGCTAGAAGAATTTTGAAAAGACTAATGGGCAAATGTTGCACAATCCAGGTGTGGAAAGCTCTTAGAGACTTACCCATAAAGACTCACAGCTGTAATCGCTGCCAAAGGTGTTTCTACAAAGTATTGACTCAGGGGTGTGAATACTTACAGTACCAGTCAAAAGTTTGGACACACCTACTCATTCCAGGGGTTTTCTTTGTAGAATAATAGTGAAGACATCAAAACTATGAAATAGCCCATATGGAATCATGTAGTAACCAAAAACATGTTAAACCAAATCAAAATATATTTGAGATTTGAGATTCTTCAAAGTAGCCACCCTTTGCCTTGATGACAGCTTTGCACATTCTTGGCATTCGCTCAACCAGCTTCATGTGGTAGTCACCTGGAATGCATTTCAATTTACAGGTGTGCCTTGTTAAAAGTTTATTTGTGGAATTTCTTTATTTCTTAATGTGTTTGAGCCAATCAGTTGTGTTGTGACAAGGTAGGGGTGGTATACAGAAGATAGCCCTATTTGGTAAAAGACCAAGTCCATATTATGGCAAGAACAGCTCAAAAAAGCAAAGAGAAACGACAGTCCATCATTACTTTAAGATATGAAGGTCAGTGAATCCGGAAAATGTCAAAAACTTTGAATGTTTCTTCAAGTGCAGTCGCAAAAACCATCAAGCGCTATGATGACACTGGCTCTCATGAGGACCGCCACAGGAATGGAAGACCCAGAGTTACCTCTGCTGCAGAGGATAAGTTCATTAGAATTAATAGCACCTCAGATTGCAGCCCAAATAAATGCTTGACAGAGTTCAAGTAACAGACACATCTCAACATCAACTGTTCAGAGGAGACTGCGTGAATCAGGCCTTCATGGTCGAATTGCTGCAAAGAAACCACTTCTAAAGGACACCAATAAGAAGAAGAGACTTGCTTGGGCCAAGAAACACGAGCAATGGTGGAAATCTGTCCTTTGGTCTGATGAGTCCAAATTTGAGTTGAGATTGAGATTTATGGTTCCAACCGCGTGTCTTTGTGAGACGCAGAGTACGTGAACGGATGATCTCCGCATATGTGGTTCCCACCGTGAAGCATGGAGGAGGAGGTGTGATGGTGTGAGGGTGCTTTGCTGGTGACACTGTCTGTGATTTATTTTTGAATTCAAGGCACACTTAACCAGCATGGCTACCACAGCATTCTGCAGCGATACGCCATCCCATCTGGTTTGGGCTTAATGGGACTATCATTTGTTTTTCAACAGGACAATGACCCAACACACCTCCAGGCTGTGTAAGGGCTATTTGACCAAGAAGGAGAGTGATGGAGTGCTGCATCAGATGACCTGGCCTCCACAATCACCTGACCTCAACCCAATTGAGATGGTCTGGGATGAGTTGGACCGCAGAGTGAAGGAAATGCAGCCAACAAGTGCTCAGGATATGTGGGAACTCATTCAAGACTGTTGGAAAAGCATTCCAGGTGAAGCTGGTTGAGAGAATGCCAAGAGTGTGCAAAGCTGTCATCAAGGCTAAGGGTTATACTTTGAAGAATCTCAAATATAAAATATATTGATTTGTTTAACACTTTTTTGGTTACTACATGATTCCATATGTTATTTCATAGTTTTGATGTCTTCACTATTATTCTACAATGTAGAAAATAGTAAAAATAAAGAAAACCCCATGAATGAGTAGGTGTCCAAACTTTTGACTGGTACTCTATGTAAATCAGATATTTCTGTATTTTGTTTTCAATAAATTTGCAAAAATGTCTAAAAACATGTTTTCATCTTTGCCATTCTGGGGTATTGTTTGTAGATGGGTGAGAGAAAAAAATCGATGTGATTAATTTTCAGGCTATAACACAACAAAATTTGGAATAAGTCAAGGGATACGAATACTTTCTGAAGGCACTGTACTATGTAACTGCAGTTCAGTCTAATCCCCAGATATATACTGTGTGACTGCAGTTCAGTCTAATCCCCAGAGATATACTGTGTGACTGCAGTTCAGTCTAATCCCCAGAGATATACTGTGTGACTGCAGTTCAGTCTAATCCCCAGAGATATACTGTGTGACTGCAATTCAGTCTAATCCCCAGAGATATACTGTGTGACTGCAGTTCAGTCTAATCCCCAGAGATATACTGTGTGACTGCAGTTCAGTCTAATCCCCAGAGATATACTGTGTGACTGCAGTTCAGTCTAATCCCCAGAGATATACTGTGTGACTGCAGTTCAGTCTAATCCCCAGAGATATACTGTATGTGTGTGTTGGTTCTTATATCCTTGTGGGGACCTAAAATCCCCAAAAGTCCCACAAGGATAGTAAAACAAGGAAAATTCTCCCTCGTGGGGACATTTCCCACGTCCCCATGAGGACAAAGGCTATTTTAAGCTTAGGGGTTTGGTTTAGGGCTAGGTTACAAATAGGGTTAGGGTTAGAATTAGGGTTAGGGTAAAAGGTTAGTGGTTAGGTTTAGGGTTAGGAATTTGGTTTAGGGTTAGGGTTAAGGTTAGGGTTAGGGTTATGGGTTAAGGTTAGGGTCAGGTTTAGGAGTTAGGTAAAATAGGATTTTGAATGGAAATTAATTTTAGGTCCCCACGTGGATAGAAGAACATAACATGCGTGTTTGTGTGTGGGTGTGCGTGCGTGTGAGAGTGTGTGTGGCTCAATGAAAGAGGGTCTTGTTTTGAATGACTGTTGAAAAAGGATTTTAAAAGTAGCTGGCTCAGCTCAGTCACCCCCCAGCCTATGGGAGAGAGATGGAGAGAGGGAGGGAGAGAGGGAGAGAGAGACAGAGCGAGAGAGAGAGAGAGAGAGAGAGAGAGAGAGAGAGAGAGAGAGAGAGAGAGAGAGAGAGAGAGAGAGAGATGGAATGGAGAGGGAGAGGGAGAGAGCAAGAGAATGTGAGAAAGAAGAGGCTATGAAAAGAGAGGGAGGGAAGAGAGGGAGGGAGGGAGCGACAGGCCATCCAGGCAATAAATAGAACCTCCATTGCAATAGCGGTCTAATAGTGGCCTGTGACAAGTGGAGGCTGCTGAGGGGAGGACGGCTCATAATAATGGCTGGAATGGTATCAAACACGTGGTTTCCAGATATTATAATGAACCGTCCTCCCCTTAGCAGCCTCCACTGCCTGTAACTGTGTAAAGGCCATAGTGGTGTGTTCAGGAGACAGTGAGTGAGGGTGGAGGTATGGTCTCACAGTGGGGTTCAGGGGTGAGTTTACTGATTACTGAACTACAATTTTAGAAAAAAAGGGTTCTGAAAGGGTTCTTCGGCTGTCCCCATAGGAGAACCCAGGTAGAACCCTTTTGGTTCCAGGTAGAACTCGTTTGGGTTCCATGTAGAACCCTCTGCGGAAAGGGTTTTACATGGAACCCAAAAGGGTTCAACCTGAAACCAAAAAGGGTTCTTCAAAGGGTTCCCCTATGGGGACATCCTAAGAACTGTTTTAGGTTCTAGATAGCACCTTTTTTCTATGTGTACAGACCACATACACACACTAACTAACCATTATCTGGGAATCATGTGACCGTGTGTGTGTGTGTGTGTGTGTTCGCAGCCTGTAGCTAAAGAAAGCAGTGTTAAACCAGTGACATAGCAGTCCTGGAGGTTCCTACCTGGCGTAAATCTAGTGTGAGGGTCACCCAGTGGAACTGGCGGCCATTTTTAATGCTGGGGCTTTGCCACCACCCGTTGGTGCCGTCGATGGCGTTGGTGATTGGATGTTGCTCTGCATAACATCAAGAGAAAGCAATAAGATGAATGCCTGGAATCCACAAAACGAGTACTGTTTTTCAGACAGATACTGTAACTCAAAGATAGTGGGACTGTGGAAAGTCAAACTGTCTGAAGCACTAGCCAGCAGGCATAACAGAGCTAAACCCCAAGACACTGCTCCCCTCCCCTTCTCTGCCTTCTCCCTATGCCCAGAGGGTCCGGACTCCAGTACCTTTGGGGTTTTGACTCTGGGCATTACATGTTCGACACTGGGAGTTGCGGATGCGTCGTCCTGGTACATGTTCCACCAGCTTACAGTACATCTCTGGCTCAGGCTCTCCACAGGTGGCGTTGGTGGTGATCTCTGCATTACTGGCCAGGTTGAGGATGGCGGGGAAGAGACCTGGGGGAGATAGGGAGGGGTTTAAGACCATGACATCTACACACACAGTACATGGTCTGTCTATTCACACAAGCATGCACACACTCGAAGACGCTCTTTAAGTGTACGCACACACACACACACACCTAAACATCACCCCCACAAAAGTTGCATCACTCCCTCCCAACCCCTCCCTACCTCCCACCACCAATCTAGACCCATCCTCATAATTTCTCCTCTGTGTTCTGTCTGCAGGGCATGTCTTTGAGGAGCACCCCCCTTCCAAACACACCCTCATCCCCCCACGTGTTTACATGGACCATTGATGGGTACAATGACCAGGTATAGGACAATTGACAAAGGTTGCAGTGAGTCTGTTGATGGGTGCTGTTGTGGGCTGCTGTGGGCAGCTCTATGATAACCACCCTCAGGCCCTCTGGGCTTCAAGGCCTTGGTCCCAAATCAACTCTCCACCTCTGTCTCCTTACAGAGATTTCAGGAGGCTTATGGTAACAGATTACATTTTAAAACTGAAGAATTCAGAAAATCAGCATGTTTCCAAGGTCTGTTTATAAGATGCTTATCATTTTATTATTTGTTAACCTTAAGTACAAACTTTAAAGACCTGTTGGTCATGATTAATAACTGCTTTATACATGTTTACTAATGCTGATAAATATATTAACAAATTATGCTTACACTGTTTATTAATAGTTAATAAACTAGTTGTTCTTGAGCAGAACTTCAAAGAAGTCAAAACAAGTGTCACATCATTACCACATCATTCCAGACACAATTAGACCCTTCTGAAAAGGGAACATGACTGGCATATCAAAGATATCAATG
The DNA here is from genome assembly GCF_020615455.1 of Coregonus clupeaformis. Taxonomy (NCBI): domain Eukaryota; kingdom Metazoa; phylum Chordata; class Actinopteri; order Salmoniformes; family Salmonidae; genus Coregonus; species Coregonus clupeaformis. Next base: position 4,828,262 of record NC_059225.1, on the reverse strand, counting down.
ACCAGTGGTTCAATAAATCTCCTCTCTAAGATCTAAAAGATATGTACGATTCCCAGGAGAACGTGGCCATTGTGAGCTTGGCCTATGACTTAATCCTATTGAATTGAATGGTCCGAAAGCATTCCAGAGAACAGTGATGAGAACAGTGATGATGAGGCCTTCAGAGGCCCTAGAGACAAGGAAGCTGGAGTTGTTAGCCTAATGACATAGCAGCACTGAGACATCTGACCAGACTGTCTCTGAGTCAGACCCACTGATTGGTAATGAGACAGTACAGTACGGATCGGCAAGATAGTGTGAAATTGGTATGACTAACTGTCTGTCTGTCCATCTCTCTACCTGTCTGTCTGCTAGTCGGTGGCTGCTGATTTCTATTTGACAGAGAGGCTTGACCCCTGTGCTCTGTGGGCTGGAAAGGGGAAATGCAGGGAGAGTGGATTGGAAAGCAATCATCCTGTTCATGACGACTATTTATTAGCTTCTTATAATGCTTTTACCACAGCTTGTCACGGTTTCGGCCGAGGCTGCTCCTCCTCCTTGTTCGGGCAGGTTTCGGCGGTCGTCGTCCCCTGAGTACTAGCTGCCACCGATCTATGTTTCATGTTCGTTTGGTTTTGTCTTGATGTTGTACACCTGTGTCTAGTTAGTCCTCGTTAGTGTCCTATTTAGTTCTCGTTGGGTGTTGTGTGTGATTGCTCCTCTGTTTGGTGTTCTGAGCTACGTATTCTTCCCTCCGTTGTTTGGAGAGGTTTTCGCACATTTTAGTGCGCCTTTTGTTTGACGCCTGTGTGCGCCTTTATTTCGCCTCCGGGCTTATGGTTCTCGTGTACTACGTGAATAACTCACTAAAGTCTTTTGGACTAAGCTTCTGCGTCCTGCGCTTGATTCCTGCACCACACCCACCTTCAGCACCCCTGACAGAATCACACACCTTAATGAATGGAATCAGCAGGAGCAACAGTCACGCCTGAGTCGCTGGAGGAGCATGTCCGCGGCCAGGATGACCAGATACGACAACTGGGGACCGCTCTACAGGACGTCATCAACACCCTGCACCGATGGGAGTCCAGAGGGGTACCCACACTCTAGCGGCAGACGCAGGGTGGAATGAACGGGCCCTCATCGACCATTTTCGATGTAGCCTACGGGAGGACGTTCAACGTGAGTTGGCCTGCAGGGATACCAATTTCACCTTCGACCAGTTGGTCGATATGTCCATCCGTCTGGACACCCTGCTGGCCACCCGTGGACGTCCCCGAGTGGGGTCCGTCCATTCCACCCTCCGGCACCTCCGAGCCGAGCCCTATGGAGCTCGGGGGTGCTGGTGCTAGAGAAAGGAGGAGGAGGAGCCCGAGGGGGCCTGTCCCCTGCACCAAGTGCGGTCGTGGAGGGCACACTGCGGCCAGGTGCTGGGGAGGGTTCCCCGAGGGAGGAGACAACAGGCCACGCACTGGGGAGCCCTCCCAGGTGAGTAGACGCCCCACTTACCCAGAGCTCTCTGTTGCGCACTTTTGTATACCTGTTTGTTTTCCACAGGTTGCACCTCATTCCCAGCATAAGGCGCTAGTAGATTCAGGCGCAGCTGTAAATTTTGTGGATCGGAAGTTTTGTTTAGATTTAGGGATCCCTCTCCTACCTGTTGACAAACCTTTTCCCGTTCATGCTTTAGATAGCCGCCCGTTGGGGTCGGGGTTGATTAGGGAAGTCACAGCGCCACTTAGGATGTGTGCGCAGGGGGGTCATGAAGAGACTATACAGTTGTATCTGATCGACTCTCCTGCGTACCCGGTGGTGCTGGGAATTCCCTGGTTAAGCACCCATAACCCTGCTATTTCGTGGCAACAGAGGGCTCTCAATGGGTGGTCTGCTCAGTGTGAGGGGCGATGTCTGGGTGTTTCCGTAGGGGGCGACTTCGGTGGAAAGTCCAAAACAAGTGCCCGCACTGCACATTCCGCCTGAATATGGGGATTTAGCTCTCGTGTTTAGTAAAGCTAGGGCGACGCAGTTGCCTCCTCATAGACAGGGGGATTGTGCGATTGATCTCCAGGCAGGAGCAGCGCTCCCACGGAGCCACGTGTATCCTTTGTCTCAAGAGGAGAGTAAAGCTATGGAAACGTACATAGCCGAATCTTTGAGACAGGGATACATACGGCCCTCCACTTCTCCCGCCTCCTCCAGCTTCTTTTTTGTGAAGAAAAAAGATGGAGGGTTGCGCCCGTGCATCGATTACCGTGGTCTCAATCAGATTACTGTGAAATACAGTTATCCACTCCCTCTGATTGCGACCATGACGGAGTCATTGCATGGAGCGCGGTTTTTCACAAAACTGGATCTCAGGAGCGCGTATAACTTGGTGCGCATTAGGGAGGGCGACGAATGGAAAACAGCGTTTAGTACCACGTCAGGTCATTTCGAGTATCTCGTCATGCCATATGGGTTGATGAATGCTCCATCAGTCTTCCAATCCTTCGTAGATGACATTTTCCGGGATATGCAGGGGCAAGGGGTGGTCGTGTACATTGATGACATTCTAGTGTACTCGTCTACCCGAGCCGAGCATATAGCCCTGGTGCGTCGTGTATTGAGGAGGCTGTTGGAGCACTATCTATATGTCAAGGCAGAGAAATGTCTGTTTTTCCAGGAGTCGGTCTCCTTTTGGGTTATCGGTTGTCCGCGTCAGGGGTGAGAATGGAGGTGGATCGTGTGTCCGCTGTGTAATTGGCAAACCCCAACCACTGTCAAAGAGGTGCAGCAGTTCTTGGGCTTTGCGAATTACTACCGGAGGTTTATCCGGGGGTTTTGGACAGGTGGCAGCTCCCATCACGTCCCTTCTGAAAGGGGGTCCGGTGCACCTGCAGTGGTCAGCTGATGCGGACAGGGCCTTTAGGAGACTGAAGGACCTGTTTATGTCGGCTCCGGTGCTGGCGCATCCGGACCCCGCATTACCCTTTCAGGTCGAGGTGGACGCGTCTTGAGGCCGGTATAGGGGCCGTTCTCTCTCAACGGTCCGGCACGCCACCTAAACTCCGCCCCTGTGCTTTTTACTCTAAAAAGCTCAGCCCGGCGGAGCGTAATTATGACGTCGGGACAGGGAGCTGTTAGCTGTAGTTCAGGCCCTTAAGGTGTGGAGGCATTGGCTTGAGGGGGCTCAACACCCTTTCCTCATTTTGACTGACCATCGGAACCTGGAATACATCCGGGCAGCGAGGAGACTGAACCCTCGCCAGGCTCGATGGATTATGTTTCTCACCAGGTTCGTATTTAAAATCACGTACATCCCTGGGTCCCAGAATGGTAAGGCAGATGCGCTGTCCCGGCGGTATGACACGGAGGAGAGGTCCGTTGAGCCTACTCCCATACTACCGGAGTCTTGTCTTGTGGCACCGGTGGTGTGGGAGGTCGATGCCGGGAATCGAGCGAGCGTTGCGCACCGACCCCAGCCCTCCACAGTGTCCTGAGGGTCGGAAGTACGTTCCGCTCGAGATTCGGGATCGACTCATTTACTGGGCTCACACGTCACCCTCCTCTGGACATCCGGGTATTGGCCGGACAGTGCATTGTCTTAGCACTAAATACTGGTGGCCCACGTTAGCCAGGGATGTGAGGGTTTATGTCTCCTCCTGCTCGGTGTGCGCCCAGTGTAAGGCGCCCAGACACCTGCCCAGGGGTAAGTTACAACCCCTGCCCGTTCCACAACGACCATGGTCCCACCTCTCGGTGGATTTTGTGACAGACCTTCCCTCTCTCAGGGGAATACCACCATCCTGGTCGTTGTGGACCGGTTCTCTAAGGCCTGTCGTCTTCTCCCTATGTCGGGTCTTCCTACTGCCCTACAAACCGCAGAGGCCCTATTTACCCACGTCTTCCGGCATTACGGGGTACCCGAGGATATAGTGTCTGATCGAGGCCCCCAGTTTACCTCCCGAGTATGGAGAGCGTTCATGGAGCGTTTGGGGGTCTCGGTGAGCCTTACCTCAGGGTACCACCCGGAGAGTAACGGGCAGGTAGAACGAGTCAACCAGGATGTGGGTAGGTTTCTGAGGTCGTATTGCCAGGACCGGCCTGAGGAGTGGGCTCGGTACATTCCCTGGGCCGAGATGGCCCAGAACTCTCTCCGCCACTCCTCTACCAACCTAACCCCCTTCCAATGTGTGTTAGGTTACCAGCTGGTTCTGCCACCTTGGCAGCAGAGCCAGATCGAGGCCCCTGCGGTGGATGATTGGATGAGGCACTCGGAGGAGACGTGGAACGCTGCACACGTCCACCTGCAGCGGGCCATCCGTCGTCACAAGGCGAGCGCCGATCTCCACCGCAGTGAGGGGCCGGTGTACGCACCCGGAGATCGAGTCTGGCTCTCTACCAGAAACCTACCCCTCCGCCTGCCCTGCCGGAAGCTGGGTCGGCGGTTTGTGGGGCCTTTTAAAGTCCTGAGAAGATTGAACGAGGTGTGTTATAGGTTACAACTGCCTGTTGAATATAAGAATATTAACCCCTCGTTCCATGTGTCTCTTCTCAGGCCGGTGGTAGCTGGTCCACTCCAGGAAGGTGAGATAGGAGAGACTCCTCCGCCCCCACTGGACATCGAGGGGGCTCCGGCGTACACCGTTCGGTCCATCTTGGACTCAAGACGCCGGATGGGGGGTCTCCAGTATCTCGTGGAGTGGGAGGGGTACGGCCCGGAGGAGCGGTGCTGGGTGCCGCGGAGGGACATCCTAGACCCATCTCTCCTGTCGGAGTTCCACCGGGACCATCCCGCGCGCCCTGCTCCGCGTCCTCCTGGTCGTCCCCAAGGCCGGGGTGGGGTACTGTCAAGGGGGGGGTACTGTCACGGTTTCGGCCGAGGCTGCTCCTCCTCCTTGTTCGGGCAGGTTTCGGCGGTCGTCGTCCCCGGAGTACTAGCTGCCACCGATCTATGTTTCATGTTCGTTTGGTTTTGTCTTGATGTTGTACACCTGTGTCTAGTTAGTCCTCGTTAGTGTCCTATTTAGTTCTCGTTGGGTGTTGTGTGTGATTGCTCCTCTGTTTGGTGTTCTGAGCTACGTATTCTTCCCTCCGTTGTTTGGAGAGGTTTTCGCACATGTTAGTGCGCCTTTTGTTTGACGCCTGTGTGCGCCTTTATTTCGCCTCCGGGCTTATGGTTCTCGTGTACTACGTGAATAACTCACTAAAGTCTTTTGGACTAAGCTTCTGCGTCCTGCGCTTGATTCCTGCACCACACCCACCTTCAGCACCCCTGACACAGCTTGCCTTAAAAATAATTTATTCAATCTTAGAAACCATCCTGCAATAGGCCATGTTCTCTGACCACCAATCTCATGTTTTCTTTGTTTTAAAATCAATTGTGTTAATTGATTTTAATCATCAGAGCCAAATCTCAAATCACAATGGATTTGATCATGTGAAAGTGAAACACAATCTTTCATATTTTGGCTCATGGTAGTCTCAATCCCCAAGAGGGCTATTTTACAGTACCTAGCTTTGACATGATCTAACCAGGTGCAGATAACTGTGTGAAGGCAAGTGACACAGTGACAGCCCTGGGGTACGTTATTGACACAGCAACTGGTTGTGGACAGGGACAGTTATTTAGGGCCTGGCAATTCATCAATAAATCACCACCTAGTCGTGATGTAACAGCACATGGCGTGTCCCTGCTAATCAGTTCTACTAAATGGCTGACTGACACATAGTCAGACACTGATGTCACCCATAGATGTGGTGATTTGTGGTCATTTCAGGCTTCTTAAGCCTATTACCTGGGTCTCCTTTGCATTGGGGATGCATTAGTCATCTGTCTGCATCTGCAGACCAAATCTGGGCTCCATGGTGAACGCTTCCATGTGGCGGAAAATGAAATCAAAGCCAAACTAGCGTCATTGTCCTACTTGTGTTTATTTATTTTTGAATTATGGGCTTTAATGTCTTATTAGCATTAACTGCAATATTAGCCCCATAATATCTTCATCAGCTTATCTAACATCATACATTATACAGCTTTTTGGACTAAACTGCTTGAGATGATGTGATGTAAACTAAATGGCTTGATCCCCACAGTTCTATCAGCTAAAGTGGATGCGTAACCAGGCCAGTGGGTACAGTGGGGCGGCAGGTAGCCTCGAGGTTAGAGCATTGGGCCAGTAACCCAAAGGTTGCTGGTTTGAATACTTGAGGCGACAAGGTGAAAAAATCTGTCGCTGTGCCCTTGAGCAAGGTACTTAATCCTAATTGCTCCAGGTGCGCTGTACATTGGCTTCCCTGGCTGTGACCCCACTCCCTGCGGGTGTATCATGGGGAGTTGGGATATGTAAAAAATATATATATATTTCCATTACAGGACAAATATAAGCATGCCCCAAATGATTATACAGCTCGGTTCATTAGTGTGAAACAGACATCAGTCAGTCAGTGAGGGCTGGTCAATGTTTGGACAACAAGGTCCCGTGATTGACTGGCCTAGACCTGAGCAGAGGTCATCTCATCAGCCTTCCCCAGGAGTGCCTTCTGCTGAGTGGCTGCCATCTTTGGAATGCCATTGTCACTGAACTCAAAAGACTAACGTTTCAACAGCTCCCTGATAGATAGCATCTGGGTTGATAAGGTAAAAATGCTGTCTGTGGCTGAAGATGTTAGCCAGCTACCAGTTCAGGTAGCGTTACTCAGCGATCAGGGCACTCGGGTTATGCAAAGAATGTTGTGTAAATAGTGATGGTGAATTGATTGAACAGTAAAAGTAGTTTAACTAATAAATGCATTCTCTGTATGGAACATATCAGTAAAATAGTCTATTTTAGTCTTAAAAAAGAATCTTGAGAGAGGGAGTTTGGTTGGAATTTTCTTGTTCGTAATATTTTGAATAAACCTCCCCTCACAGTCAATAGTCTCGAAAATCCGACCCTAGGCAACAGTGACTATAGTCTGGTTTCAATAACTACTCTTTTGGCAACTTCGATAAGAGAAAAAATCTATCTGGGTAGGTCTCTGACAGTCTTGGAATTTGAGGTTACGGACATTGGCCAGGCCAATGTACACGGTCACCAAGGACTGACGTGCAATACCTCCATGCGTGATTCATTTGTATGCACTTTATCTCACCCTCACAACACGAACGGCCCATGGATTTAGCCAATACTATTTGGCTAAATCAATATCAGACTCAAAAGAAACACATGGCTTTTCTCTGCAACTTCACTATTGCCATTACACTTCCTTATTATCAGTAACATTTCATTATTATTATTCAAGTTATTATTACCTCTAAATATTACAAATTAAGAAATGTCAGATTGGAGAGGATTGTCACATTTTGGTATTGTGTCTGACTATTAGAGTGTGTCTTGTCAGGTAACAAAGTTAGTATCACTTCGACATAAAACTTTTTGGTAGCAGAAAACAGTGTGAGGGGGCCCATTTAGCATTTTTACCCTGCACCTGAGAGAAATAATGGATTTTATAATAATAATATGCCATTTAGCAGACACTTTTATCCAAAGCGACTTACAGTCATGCGTGCATACATTTTTGTGTATGGGTGGTCCCGGGGTTCGAACCCACTACCTTGGCGTTACAAGCGCCGTGCTCTACCAGCTGAGCTACAGAGGACCACATATATTTTCACATATAGCACCGCACCACTGTGGGATTTTGACTTTAACCAAAGCCTACATGTCTTATTTTAAGACATTGACTTTACTCCTCCAACTTCATCATAATATAGAGCGTTTTCTAGAACCAGCAGTAGAAGCTGTAGAAGCTCACATTTTGGTATTGACACAACTTGACGCATCAGACTCAAAATAAAACAGTTTTTTTTTATTTATTTTGCGTATGTTTACATTTTGTTTAAATGTATGTTACTGTTGTCTGAAGGCGTCATCATGCTTCAGTTCGGCTGGCGCCTAGCTGAGTGTGCTCATATACTTCCTAAAAAGACCTTCGCTTGAAAAACGAGAAAAAAAGCGGCAATAGTACTGTTTGTCAATTTTGAGACGCCGTAGCCAGTATACACTTCCTCATAATAGTCAGAATTAATCTAAGATAACTCAAGAAATACGTCATTAATTTTGAAGTTCTTGCAGAGGAGATCTTAGTCGTGCAATTTTACATCTAACAACGATTTTTGGTGCAGTATTTCTCAATGAAAATGTTCGAAAACGAGTCGTCTCTCACTGAATGACAACAAAGAAGAATCCCTACTTTTGACCAATCACAGACGAAGGGGCGTAGACTTCAGCTACCGACTTCAGCTACCGACTGGCTACCGACTTCGGCTTGCCTCGAGAAAAAATGACGTGTTCCCAAACAGCCTAAAAAACCCTTACCGTAATCCAAAATGAACAAAAACGTCACAAAATGTTGTCATAATATATGCAGGAACTCTTCCGAACTGTTTCGGCTGGGAATCATGCGGACGCCTTTAGGCCTGTAAGGCCCTGTGTAAAAAGGGGAGGTCACAACTCTGTGGACCACAGTAGAATCTGTCTGGATCACAGTAGAATCTGTCTGGACCACAGTAGAATCTGTCTGGATCACAGTAGAATCTGTCTGGATCACAGTAGAATCTGTCTGGACCACAGCAGAATCTGTGTCTGGATCACAGTAGAATCTGTGTCTGGACCACAGTAGAATCTGTGTCTGGACCACAGTAGAATCTGTGTCTGGATCACAGTAGAATCTGTGTCTGGACCACAGTAGAATCTGTGTCTGGATCACAGTAGAATCTGTGTCTGGATCACAGTAGAATCTGTGTCTGGATCACAGTAGAATCTGTCTGGACCACAGTAGAATCTGTCTGGTTCACAGTAGAATCTGTCTGGACCACAGTAGAATCTGTCTGGACCACAGTAGAATCTGTGTCTGGACCACAGTAGAATCTGTGTCTGGACCACAGTAGAATATGCGTCTGGACCACAGTAGAATCTGTGTCTGGACCACAGTAGAATCTGTGTCTGGACCACAGTAGAATCTGTGTCTGGAACACAGTAGAATATGTGTCTGGACCAATAGAATCTGTGTCTGGACCACAGTAGAATCTGTGTCTGGACCACAGTAGAATCTGTCTGGATCACAGTAGCATCTGTCTGGACCACAGTAGAATCTGTCTGGACCACAGTAGAATCTGTGTCTGGACCACAGTAGAATATGTCTGGACCACAGTAGAATCTGTGTCTGGACCACAGTAGAATCTGTCTGGATCACAGTATAATCTGTGTCTGGACCACAGTAGAATCTGTCTGGATCACAGTAGAATCTGTGTCTGGACCACAGTAGAATCTGTCTGGATCACAGTAGAATCTGTCTGAACCACAGTAGAACCTGTATCTGTAGCCTCCCGAGTGGCGCAGCGGTCTAAGGCACTACATCGCAGTGTTGCGGCGTCACTACAGCCTGGGGTTTGATCCCAGAAAAGCCAACAGACAAAGACAAGGTAGGCATATCATTATTTTGACTCTGTCATGCGCTAATGTTATGTCAATACGAAAATGCAGTGCATCCTTTCCAACTTGGCATTCCTTAATTAATATTTATAAGTAATAACCTGAATAACAATAATGAAATGCCATGATAATAATGAAGTGTAGTGCCTTGTTTCAAATAGGTTTTATTAAGAAGCATATCCATGTAAACAAGTATACAAACAGAGTTGTGACCTCCCCTTTTTACGCACAGCCTTCCAGGCCTAAAGGCAACCCCATGCTTCCCAGCCGAAACAGTTCGGATGAGTTCATGCATACAATGCCTTCGGAAAGTATTCAGACCCCTTGACTTTTTCCACATTTGGTTACATTACAGCCTTATTCTAAAATGGATGTAAAAAATATACACTACCGCTCAAAAGCTGAAACAGCTGAAAACTGTTGTGCTGATTAAAGAAGCAATAAACATGGCCTTCTTGAGACTAGTTGAGTATCTGGAGCATCAGCAATTGTGGGTTCGATTACAGGCTCAAAATGGCCAGAAACAAATAACTTTCTTCTGAAACTCGTCAGTCTACTCTTGTTCTGAGAAATGAAGGCTATTCCATGCGAGAAATTGCCAAGAAACTGAAGATCTTGTACAACGCTGTGTACTACTCCCTTCACAGAACAGCGCAAACTGGCTCTAACCAGAATATTTTCCTACTTTGCAAAAACTTCTAAAAACCGGTTTTTACTTTGTTATTATGGGGTATTGTGTGTAGATTGATGGGGGGGACAATGTACTCCATTTTAGTATAAGACTGTAATGTTACAAAATGTGGAAAGAATCAAGGGGTCTGACTACTTTCCGAATGCACTGTATCCACCCACCATCTTTGCTGTAGGCAAAGATTATCTATTGCTCAACTCAGTCGCAACTGGCGAACTTTACAGGTGTTTCTGATTAATAAACAATGCCATGCTGGTGGGTGGTACCATTCACATAAAACCCAGCCCTAAAACGAAACGTAGGCTAAAAATAATTTACACCTCATTTCATAGGAAAAGACACAGCATAGGCACGAATTTGCCAAACGAGCTTCAATGCCATACAACACTCCTTCCGTGGCCTCCAACTGCTCTTAAACGCTAGTAAAACTAAATGCATGCTCTTCAATCGAACGCTGCTCTCGGCGGGTGTCTGGTTAGACCGTAAACTCTCCTTCCAGACTCTCCTTCCAGACTCACATTAAGCATCTCCAATCCAAAGTTAAATCTAGAATTGGCTTCATATTTCGCAACCAAGCCTCCTTCACTCATGCTGCTAAACATGCCCTTGTAAAACTGACTATCCTACCGATCCTTGACTTCGGCGATGTCATTTACAAAATAGCTTCCAACACTCTACTCAGCAAATTGGATGTAGTCTATCACAGTGCCATCCGTTTTGTCACCAAAGCCCCATATACTACCCACCATTGTGACCTGTACGCTCTCGTTGGCTGGCCCTCACTACATAAATCACTTCTAGGCAAATCCCCGCCTTATCTTAGATCATTGGTCACCATAGCAACACCCACCCGTAGTCTGCGCTCCAGCAGGTATATCTCACTGGTCATCCCCAAAGCCAACACCTCCTTTGGCCGCCATTCCTTCCAGTTCTCTGCTGCCAATGACTGGAACGAACTGCAAAAATCTCTGAAGCTGGAGACACTTATCTCCCTCACTATCACACAGCCCATCTGTAATTAGCCCACCCAACTACTTCATCCCCATATTGTTATTTATTTTGCTCATTTGCACCCCAGTATCTCTATTTGCACATCATCTTCTGCACATCTATCACTCCAGTGTTAATACTAAATTGTAATTATTTTGCACTATGGCCTATTTATTGCCTTACCTCCATAACTTACTACATTTGCACACACTGTATATATATTTTCTATTGTGTTATTGACTGTACGTTTTGTTTATTCCATATGTAACTCTGTGTTGTTGTTGTTTTTATCGCACTGCTTTGCTTTATCTTGGCCAAGTCACAGTTGTAAATGAGAACTTGTTCTCAACTGGCTTTCCTGGTTAAATAAAGGTGAAATAAAATAATAATAAATAATAAATTGCATGAAGCAGGCAGTTCGGCTTTGTCACTTCAAGGGCAAATATATCATACTTTGACTAAAACTATGACTTACTGACTTACATCGTTGTGCAACATCATGGGTAAGCTCTGGCCATCGTCTTTAGCTTGAAAAGGTGGATTTCTACTGGTGTGGGACATGTTGTTCTACAGCACATCAACATCTGAATTTCATTCCAATGTAATGTAAACCATAAGGGAATCCAAAGAAAGCAGGTCTATTTGAAGCCTAAAATCTGCACCTCAAACATTTTCTACTGATTGTTGTTGCAATTAGAAGGAATTGAATTGGGCCTTGAGGGCGACCCTAGCATGTTAGTATGACTGTGCTTTGGAGAAAGAGGCGTCAGCCATTGTAAATCATTTAAATGACAATGGCCTGGAATTTCTCTTAAAGACCGTTTGGAATGAATGGATAGTAGGTGAGAACTAATAACGGTTTAACAAAGTAACTATCATGTAGATTGGCCAGCGATATTAGTTTCCTGGTGATGCAACTGGTTGTATAATCAAATGGATAGCCTACTTTGGAATGCTCCCGTTTGTAATTGTAAACTAATGGCTGAATTATTGTCTGCAATTTCAACACCAACACTCCATGGTTATGCCTAACGTTATTACTTTACACTCAATTTATTCAATACATTTTTACTTTTTAGTCAGTTAGCAGACGCTCTTATCCAGAGCGACTTACAGTTAGTGAGTGCATACATTTTTCATACTGGCCCCCCGTGGGAAACGAACCCACCACCCTGGCGTTGCAAGCGCCATGCTCTACCAACTGAGCTATTTCTGTTTTAAACTGGCCAATGTAAAGAACAGTAAAATAGTAATTACTGCAAATGTGTTCTATCAACAAAGCTATATCTACTATTCCTAATCTTACACTTATGCTCCACATAAATTAAAGTGCATATTAAATACATTGCTTTAAGAATTACAAAATGCTTTGCCTCGGACGCATTGAGACCTCGTGCTGAATGAGTGAAAATGTAGCGTCAATAGGAAAGAGATTATTTCCAGCTCACCTCTTTGCTGGCACTCCGCGGACGATGCCCATAGCAGCACAATTGCACAGTAGAAAAGCCTCATTTTTCACAACACATGTGGACGTCGGCTTCTAATAAATGTCTCCAATATTAAGTTAGGGATATATTTTCTAATGTTTACAGGAATTTATAGCCTAAAGTTGTCGTGCACATTCGTTTCGCCTGTGGTCTCTCTCTGTCATCTGTTCAGCCTGTACCCCTCTTTTTCTCTCCTCTCTCCTCTCACTCATTCAGCTAACTTTTGTCTCAACTTTTTTAATTCTGTCCCGCTACAAAGTCGCTGGCTGGACCGCACCATTTGGTGAGGAGCAGGGGGTTGACCAAGCTTGTCGAGATTGTATCATTGCTGCCTGTTACTCTCAACTACTCTTTACAAATTAAGATTGTTTTGACCTTTACACATTTACACTGTTTCGTGTTTAGTGAGAATTGTATTTTAGAAAGGTTTAGAATAACAACAACTTTGCACCAAACTTGGTAAAATTGTAAAGTATGTAGGCTACTTTTATAATATGATCAAGTATGTAGGCTACTTTTATAATGTAGGCTACCTAGCAGCCTATAGTCTATTTGTTGATTTAATTATGTCAACATTTTTGATTAGCCTACATAAGATATATCGTGCAGTTTGGATATTCAACTATGCTTCACAACTTGGCAAGCAGTCGTTGTAATAGGATTAATACAACAAATTGCACAACTTGTAAAAAAAGTAGCCATTTAACCTTTATACAAGCAGAGGGATACACTGCGCGATTTACATAGCAGTAGGCTACAGTACACCATGTACTGTTATTCTGCTGATAATAAACTAAAGCCCGTGTAAATATTGAACCATGATTATGATACTGGATTGGAAAGCCTATGTGCCTTATTCCATCAACATTATGCAGGGCATTCAATAACCTCAATCAACTGTACTAAACATTTAATAAAGGCCTATGTTTGTATGAAACATTGGAAACGTGTCTTCCAGACTAATTGCATGTTATCAACAAAGCAAAACAAAATGAAGCAATTTATACCTGTGGATATCACAGACTGATAACAAAAGGAACATTTGATCCATTTACCAATACGTCTTCCGATGTTATTTTTATTTTTAACCAATACATTTTAAACTACTACTTTAAACTTTTCACTGACTTTAGCTTTAGCTTTAGCACATAAGTTAGCTAACAACATCACAAAAACGATGTGCAGGTTTCAATGGGGCAGAAGTCCTTGAGTTGTTGTGATTCTGGATGGCCAGCTAACCAACAATGACAAGAAACTGTGGGGAATTATAAGTGACTTGTGTCAGCTAATTTCATCTTGTTAATGATACAATGTCTTGTTTTGAGGTGTTGTGGCTGATTTCATGTTAATACTAATATGGCTAAAATTCGCAAGCAAGCTAACCAACAACTGTAACAATGTATTTGAGAGACAACAAGTGCTCATTGTGCAAATTTATTTATGTTTTCAACAAACATTGGAGATGAAATATATTTTACATGTTGTCAACAATAAAACACAGTCTTGCCCCATAGTTGCGCACATGTTGGTTTTGTTGCTAAACAACCAACCTGTCTATAGAATTCTTAAAGTGAGTCTAATTGAAGGGTCAGGAGTGTGTGTATACTGCCCTCATGTGGATATAATGAAAACAGATGGGAATGACAAGGCCTACACTACTGCAGTAATAGACTTCTGAATCAACTATTTTACTCTGGCCACATTCAAGTCTGGCCACATTCAGATTCTATAATTACATTGATAGCTCCTCCCATGAATGCATGCCTGTCAGACTTTTATTAAATTATTTTACGGAAAGTATCTCTGCAACATTTTTAATGTGGCAATGTCCTCAACCTTTTTGTAGAATTAATGACTTCAGAAAGTCATTTTTCAAGCAAGAAAGGCCTTGCCATTGTACATGACGACACCAGAGGACAGAGACATAACAGGCATGACTATTAATCGTACAGATCAAAGGAGGCTGCGGAGGGGAGAACGACTCATAATAATGGCCAGAAAGGAGCCCATGTGTTTGATGTATTTGATACCATTCCACTTATTCCGCTCCAGTCATTACCACGAGCCCGTTCTCCCCAATTAAGGTGCCACCAACCTCCTGTGGTACAGATTGTCACGTTTAATAATGTCCTATTTTCCTTCTGTGCATAGACATTATTGCTATCATCATTCGTGGCTAATAAGCCTGCAAAGCACGAACATACCCTCACGATAACACATATTCCTGTAATATTCCTGTAAACCAGGGTTTCTTATAATGGGTTAGTGTTTCATAGAACAACACTGGAGCAGTCAACACCAATATACTGTATGGTTACATTGTAACGTGAAACTCCCCTATAGAGTTAAGGCATCCAGTGATTCCAGTCTACTGAATTTCACCAGCTTGTGTAATATATCCAAGCTACTCCTTGGTGGAGATACTAAGGGAAACCAGATGGAAGGTTTGAGGGATGCATGTTTTAACCAGGTTGTTTAGTCTGCATCTGTATCTACAGCAGCTTCTGTCAGGGAGGAATTATTAGGCCAGACTGAGGAAAGGTCATGTTAGGGGGTGTATGTATAAATATGAGGAGCAATGAACATAACCCCTATAGACACAGAAAGGACAGACAGGACAGACAGACAGACAGACAGACAGACAGACAGACAGACAGACAGGACAGACAAGACAGACAAGACAGGCAGACAGGCAGACAGGCAGACAGGCAGACAAGACAGACAGACAGACAGGACAGACAGCACTATTGGTTATATTGTTAAATTGACAAGGGGTGAAAGCAGGTGTACTATATCATTGCTCCAACCAGACGAGACCTCTTTGTTATGACTTCAGGGCTTGGTCATCTACAAGCGAGTGGAACAGTCTGTTTATAAACAGGCAGCAGAAGGTCAGCGAGAGCCTGGATAGGCCTTATCTGTCATACAGAGGAGATGGATAGAGGCATGCAAGCCCCAAAGACACAGTATTATTCTGATATTAGAATAGCATTGTAAAAGTGTAGTTCAGAACCAATGGGTTACTGAGAATAACCCCTGTTACTTGCAAGTTGCAATGTATTCTATTGTTATCTACAGTATCTATTGATACCAATGCAATTAGGTTTTTTAGTTTTCTCTCAGGGTTGGACTAACTAAAAGTCATGTTATTGTAACTCATGCCCTCTAGTGGTAACAAAACCCTCTAGTGGTAACAAAACCCTCTAGTGATAATCCAAGCACTTGTCATCTCCTGTCTGGACTGCTGCAACTCGCTGTTAGCTGGGCTCCCCGCTTGTACCATCAAACCCCTGCAACCTATCCAGAACGCAGCAGGCCGCCTGGTGTTCAACCTTCCCAAGTTCTCCCATGTCACCCTGCTTCTCCGCACACTCCTCTGGCTTCCAGTCGAAGCTTGCATCCACTACAAGACCATGGTGCTTACCTACGGAGCAGCAAGAGGAACTGCCCCTCCCTATCTTCAGGTTATGCTCAAACCCTACACCCCAACCTGAGCACTCTGTTGGGGAGAGTCTCTTGACCAAACGGAAGCAAACAGAGCAAAACGAGAGGTTCTATTGGACGAATTCACGTAGGTCCCTCCCTGTTTCGTTCCGTTTACTTCCGCTTAAGAAACGTTTTGCAACCAAATCGGTGTAATGAATACACCCCTGGTTTTCTTATCCCTGATGACTATAGTCCACTCACCTGCTGGTGTCCCAGGTCTTAAGCCTCTACAGGATCGGCGTCCCTATACCGGGACGGTTGCTGCTCAATATGCGATACAGTGCCTTGCAAAAGTATTCATCCCCTTTGGCGTTTTTCCTATTTTGTTGCATTACAACCTGTCATTTAAATTTATTTTTATTTGGATTTCATGTAATGGACATACACAAAATAGTCCAAATTGGTGAAGTGAAATGAAAAAAATAAATAACGGAAAAGCGGTGCGTGCATATTCACCCCCTTTGCTATGAAGCCCCTAAATAAGATCTGATGTAACCAATTATCTTCGAAAGTCACATAATTAGTTAAATAAAGTCCACCTGTGTGCCATCTAAGTGTCACATGATCTGTCACATGATCTCAGTATATATACACCTGTTCTGAAAGGCCCCAGAGTCTGCAACACCACTAAGCAAGGGGCACCACCAAGCAAGCGACACCGTGAAGACCAAGGAGCTCTCCAAACAGGTCAGGGACAAAGTTGTGGAGAAGTACAGATCAGGGTTGGGTTATAAAAAAAATATCTGAAACTTTGAACATCCCACGGAGCACCATTAAATCCTTTATTTAAAAATGGAAAGAATATGGCACCACAACAAACCTGCCACGAGAGGGCTGCCCACCAAAACTCACGGACCAGGCAAGGAGGGCATTAATCAGAGAGGCAACAAAGAGACCAAAGATAACCCTGAAGGAGCTGCAAAGCTCCACAGCGGAGATTGGAGTATCTGTCCATAGGACCACTTTAAGCCATACACTCCACAGAGCTGAGCTTTACAGAAGAGTGGCCAGAAAAAAGCCATTGCTTAAAGAAAAAAAGTGTTCTGTTTTTTTTGTCTTATTTCTTGTTTGTTTCACACACACAAAAAATGTGCATCTTCAAAGTGGTAGGCATGTTGTGTAAATCAAATGATACAAACCCCCCCAAAATCCCTTTTAATTCCAGGTTGTAAGGCAACAAAATAGGAAAAATGCCAAGGGGGGTGAATACTTTTGCAAGCCACTGTAGATGTGTGAAGGTTAGTGTATTTTCTGTAGGGAAGCTAATGATCCATCATGTATGACACCTGGGAGTGTGTAAACTTAAATGTTTTATTACCATTGCATTTTTATATGTTCTCTATAGTTGTGTACTTGAAAATGTATACATTTACCAATTTGGACAATTTGAGAAAACTCCTGGCAGACTTGATACAAAATATTGTGTAGTGATATAATCCTGCACTGGATCAGTCTGAAACTTTTACCAAATAGGGCTATTCCTTCAGAGTGAACGAAAAGTGCTCAGCATATGTGGGAACTCCTTCAAGACTGTTGGAAAAGCATTCCAGGTGCAGCTGGTTGAGAGAATGCCAAGAGTGTGCAAAGCTGTCATCAAGGCAAAGGGTGGCTGTTTGAAGAATCTTAAATATAAAATATATTTTGATTTGTTTAAAAAAAATGTTGATTACTACATGATTATATATGTGTTATTTCATAGTTTTGATGTCTTCACTATTATTCTACAATGTAGAAAATAGTGAAAATATAGAAAAACCCTGGAATAAGTAGGTGTGTTCAAATTTTTGACTGGTACTGTATATATATATATACAAGTTTGGAGTCACTTAGAAATGTCCTTGTTTTCGAAAGAAAGTTGAGGACTTGTGAGGCATCTGTTTCTCAAACTAGACACTAATGTGTTTGTCCACTTGCTCAGTTGTGCACCGGGGCCTCCCACTCCTCTTTCTATTCTGGTTAGAGCCAGTTTGCGCTGTTCTGTGAAGGGAGTAGTACACAGCGTTGTACGAGATCTTCAGTTTCTTGGCAATTTCTCGCATGGAATAACCTTAATTTCTCAGAACAAGAATAGACTGTCGAGTTTCAGAAGAAAGTTATTTGTTTCTGGCCATTTTGAGCCTGTAATTGAACCCACAATTGCTGATGCTCCAGATACTCAACTAGTCTCAAGAAGGCCAGTTTTATTGCTTCTTTAATCAGCACAACAGTTTTCAGCTGTATAACATCATTACAAAAGGGTTTTCTAATGATCAATTAGCCTTTTAAAATGATAAACTTGGATTAGCAAACACAACGTGCCATTGGAACACAGGACTGATGGTTGCTAATAATGGGCCTCTGTATGCCTATGTAGATATTCCATTAAAAATCAGCCGTTTCCAGCTACAATAGCCATTTACAACATTAACAATGTCTACACTGTATTTCTGATCAATAGGTGTTATTTTAATGGACAACAAAATTGCTTTTCTTTCAAAAACAAGGACATTTCAAAGTGACCCCAAACCTTTGAACGATAGTGTAGGTATACATACAGTCCCAGTCCTTTACTGCAGAATGTTGTGGTAGCCATGCTGGTTAAGTGTGCCTTGAATTCTAAATAAATCACAGACAGTATCACCAGCAAAGCACCCCCACGCCATCACACCTCCTCCTCCATGCTTCATGGTGGGAGCCACACATGCAGAGATCATCCGTTCACCTGCTCTGTATCTCAAAAGACACGGCGGTTGGAACCAAAAATCTCAAATTTGGATTCATCACACCAAAGGAAAGAGTTCCACCGGTCTAATGTCCATTGCTCGTGTTTCTTGGCCAAAGCAAGTCTCTTCTTCTTACTGGTGACCTTTAGTAGTGGTTTCTTTGCAGCAATTCAACCACCAAGGGCTGATTCACGCAGTCACCTCTGAACAGTTGATGTTGAGATGTGTCTGTTACTTGAACTCTGTGAAGCATTTATTTGGGCTGCAAACTGAGGCTGGTAACTAATGAACTTATCCTCTGCAGCAGAGGTAACTCTGGGTCTTCCTTTCCTATGGCGGTCCTCATGAGAGCCAGTTTCATGATCGTTTTTGCGACTGCACTTGAAGAAACTTTCAAAGTTCTTGACATTTTCCGGATTGACTGACTTTCATGTCGTAAAGTAATGATGGACTGTCATTTACCCTTTGCTTATTTGAGCTGTTCTTGCCATAATTTGGACTTGTTCTTTTACCAAATAGGGCTATGTTCTGTATACCACCCCTACCTTATCGCAACACAACTGATTGGCTCAAACGCATTAAGAAGGAAAGAAATTCCACAAATTAACTTTTAACAAGGCACACCTGTTAATTAAAATGCATTCCAGGTGACTACCTCATGAAGCTGGTTGAGAGAATGCCAAGAGTGTGTAAAGCTGTCATCAAGGCAAAGGGTGACTACTTTGAAGAATCAAAAGTCTAAAATATATTTGTTTAACACTTTTTTGATTACTACATGATTCCATATGTGTTCTTTCATAGTTTTGATGTCTTCACTATTATTCTACAATGTAGAAAATAGTACAAATAAAGAAAAACCCTGGAATGAGGAGTATGTCCAAACTTTTGACTGGTGTGTATATTATTTTATTGTAAACATTAAATGTTTTATTTTAACTTGACAAAATAAAGAACGGTAATACATGTGTGGTGTGGTCCTCTGTAGCTCAGCTGGTAGAGCACGGCGCTTGTAATGCCAAGGTAGTGGGTTCGATCCCCGGGACCACCCATACACAAAAAATGTATGCACGCATGACTGTAAGTCGCTTTGGATAAAAGCGTCTGCTAAATGGCATATTATTATTATTACATGTGTCCTCTGAAGAGGTGGCAGGCTTAAAATAAAACATCTCCTTTCAAACACAATAGACAGATGCCTCATGAAATTACAATGAACACGTATAGTTTAGGCTAAAATTCAAGTGCCTAAATTGAATTAAAAAGTGCTTTGAAGGAAATATACGGACCAAGGTCAAACCATTTTCTCTGATCTGCTGCGCCATCTTGTGGTGATTTGGGATGATACGTTGCCTTATTCAATGATGACATTCACTGAGTAGTACTTGACAGTCATCCAACAACATGACTGTAAAAACACTCAAACTTCACCAAGGTCAAGTAATATCACTGCAAGCTTACAAACAGTCTCGCTGTCTTGTTTCTCTCTCACTACCTTGTCATCACATCTGTCCCTACCCTAGCTCCATCTCTGTCCGGGGGTGAGATGGAATTAGGGAGAATCAGAGATCCATAATGAGTCTGGCTGAGGCCAGGAGGCTGCTCTTCCATCTATTCCATTAGCCATGGAAGCAGTAGCTGAAGCCCATTTGCAGATCCTCACAGTTGGTACCAATACCCCGCTCTATTAGAAGTCCTGCCTGCCTGGCACGGGCTTCGATCGACCAAACGCTGCTAATGGCACCAGGGCAGGAAGCGTGTGAGCAGAATAAACCCAGGTACCTCAAGGCAAACCATTTAGTGGCTAAAGTGACTGCTACAGCCCCAGGAGCAAACTCTCTGACTCATCTGAGAGAGAACAACGTCTGTCAGGTCATTTATTTTAACCCTTATTTCATCAGGTAAGTTGACTGAGAACACATTCTTATTTACAGCAACAACCTGGGGAATAGTTACAGGAGAAAAGAGATGAGCCAATTGGAAGCTGGGGATGATTAGGTGTCCATGATGGTATGGAATTTAGCTAGGACACCAGGGTTAACAACCCTAGTCTTACGATAAGTGCCATGGGATCTTTAGTGACCACAGAGAATCAGGACACCCATTTAACTTCCCATCCGAAAGACGGCACCCTGCACAGGGCAATTTATATTTCAGTCATTTAGCAGACACTCTTATCCAGAGCGACTTACAGTAGTGAGTGCATGCATATTCATATTTGTTCGTACTGGTCCCCTATGGGAATCGAACCCACAACCCTGGCGTTGCAAGTGCCATGCTCTACCAACTGAGCCACACGGGACCAATTTCCCCAATCACCTCCCTGGGGCATTGGGTTATTTATTTTTTGGCCTGAGGAAAATAGTGCCTCCGACTGGCCCTCCAAAACCACTTCAAGCAAAACCCCTTCAAGCAGCACCTGGTCTTCCATCCAGGGACCAACCAGGACCAACCCTGCTTCAGAGGCAAGCCAGCAGCGGGATGCAGGGTGGTATGCTGCTGGCGGTTGAGATGATTGAAGTCTTGTGCAGAGAGACAGTGCAAAACAGAGAGAGAGAGACAAACAGACAGACAGACAGACAGAGAGAGAAACATACATTTACATTTTAGTCATTTAGCAGACTCTCTTATCCAGAGCGACTTACGGGAGCAATTAGGGTTAAAGGGATACTTCGGGATTTTGGCCTTTTATCTACTTCCCCAGAGTCAGATGAACTTTTGGATACCATTTTTATATCTCTGTGTCCAGTATGAAGGAAGTTAGAGGTCGTTTCACGAGCCAATGCTAACTAGTGTTAGCACAATTAATGGAAGTCTATGGTTATCTGCTAGCATGCAACTTCCTTCAAACCGCACACAGAGACATAAAAATTGTATCCTTTCAATGCTTTGCTCAAGGGCACAGACAGATTTTTCACCTAGTCGGCTCTGGAATTTGAACCATCAACCTTTCGGTTACTGGCCTAACGCGCGTCCAGATAGATAGATACAGTGAGGGAAAAAAGTATTTGATCCCCTGCTGATTTTGTACGTTTGCCCACTGACAAAGACATGATCAGTCTACAATTTTAATGGTAGGTTTATTTGAACAGTGAGAGACCGAATAACAACAAAAAAATCCAGAAAAACGCATGTCATAAATGTCATAAATTGATTTGCATTTTAATGAGGGAAATAAGTATTTGACCCCTCTGCAAAACTTGACTTAGTACTTGGTGGCAAAACCCTTGTTGGCAATCACAGAGGTCAGACGTTTCTTGTACTTGGCCACCAGGTTTTGATGTGTATTCTTGAATGAATTAGGAGATAGAACTGGGTTAATCAGGAACATTGAGTTAGAATTGTTTGTTACTGGGCTAGGAATTTAATTGGGGCATTTCAATGTGTGTGTGGGGGAGTAGAGAGGAAATCTGCCCTAGGGTCAGATTGCTTGCTCTTGCTTAAATCCATGGCTGTCTTATCTGATGAGAGACTGAAACTGGCTTGTGGCCTTTTGTCTCTCTCTTCAAACACAGTGAAGGGAGCGGCACCAGGGTTGAATAAAGTTTGGGCTAGACCTTTGTCTCCTTGGTATCTTCTTGATTGATTACAGCATGAGGGGGGTGAGGTTTGTGTAATTTAGGGCCTTGTCATGTTTAAACTAAACATGAGTGTGTGTGCAAGACAGGGGAGCGAGTGATTGGTTGGAGTAATAGTTCAGCCGTCCTCAGGGACAAAGGAAGTGGGTGTGGAGCAATAAAAGAGCGGGAAAACTGAAGAGGACTATATAAGATGGAGGGAGACCGTAAGGATGTGTGCCACTCTGCAGATTGGTATCGGCTTTGTTGAAATTTTAATAAAGTCATTTCTTGATGCAACAAAAACGCTGTAAGACCTTATTTGTAATAAAATATAGTGGTTATTTTCCACAACATATTGCACACATCTCAGGAAGGATTTTGTTCCACACGTTTGGCAACTCGAACCTTCAGCTCCCTCCACAGATTTTCTATGGGATTAAGGTCTGGAGACTGGCTAGGCCACTCCAGGACCTTAATGTGCTTCTTCTTGAGCCACTCCTTTGTTGCCTTGGCCGTGTGTTTTGGGTCATTGTCATGCTGGAATACCCATCCACGACCCATTTTCAATGCCCTGGCTGAGGGAAGGAGGTTCTCACCCAAGATTTGACGGTACATGGCCCCGTCCATCGTCCCTTTGATGCGGTGAAGTTGTCCTGTCCCCTTAGCAGAAAAACACCCCCAAAGCATAATGTTTCCATCTCCATGTTTGATGGTGGTGATGGTGTTCTTGGGGTCATAGGCAGCATTCCTCCTCCTCCAAACATGGCGAGTTGAGTTGATGCGAAAGAGCTCCATTTTGGTCTCATCTGACCACAACACTTTCACCCAGTTCTCCTCTGAATCATTCAGATGTTCATTGGCAAACTTCAGACGGGCCTGTATATGTGCTTTCTTGAGCAGGGGGACCTTGCGGGCGCTGCAGGATTTCAGTCCTTCACAGCGTAGTGTGTTACCAATTGTTTTCTTGGTGACTATGGTCCCAGCTGCCATGAGATCATTGACAAGATCCTCCCGTGTAGTTCTGGGCTGATTCCCCACCGTTCTCATGATCATTGCAACTCCACGAGGTGAGATCTTGCATGGAGCCCCAGGCCGAGGGAGATTGACAGTTATTTTGTGTTTCTTCCATTTGCAAATAATCACACCAACAGTTGTCACCTTCTCACCAAGCTGCTTGGCGATGGTCTTGTAGCCCATCCCAGCATTGTGTAGGTCTACAATCTTGTCCCTGACGTCCTTGGAGAGCTCTTTGGTCTTGGCCATGGTGGAGAGTTTGGAATCTGATTGATTGATTGCTTCTGTGGACAGTTGTCTTTTATACAGGTAACAAGCTGAGATTAGGAGCACTCCCTTTAAGAGTGTGCTCCTAATCTCAGCTCGTTACCTGTATAAAAGACACCTGGGAGCCAGAAATCTTTGTGCTTGAGAGGGGGTCAAATACTTATTTCCCTCATTAAAATGCAAATCAACTTATAACATTTTTGACATGCGTTTTTCTGTCTCTCACTGTTCAAATAAACCTACCATTAAAATTATAGACTGATCATTTCTTTGTCAGTGGGCAAATGTACAAAATCAGCAGGGGATCAAATACTTTTTTCCCTCACTGTAGATAGATACAGTGGGGGAAAAATGTATTTAGTCAGCCACCAATTGTGCAAGTTCTCCCACTTAAAAAGATGAGAGAGGCCTGTAATTTTCATCATAGGTACACGTCAACTATGACAGACAAAATGAGAAAAGAAAATCCAGAAAATCACATTGTAGGATTTTTAATGAATTTATTTGCAAATTATGGTGGAAAATAAGTATTTGGTCAATAACAAAAGTTTCTCAATACTTTGTTATATACTCTTTGTTGGCAATGACACAGGTCAAACGTTTTCTGTAAGTCTTCACAAGGTTTTCACACACTGTTGCTGGTATTTTGGCCCATTCCTCCATGCAGATCTCCTCTAGAGCAGTGATGTTTTGGGGCTGTCGCTGGGCAACACGGACTTTCAACTCCCTCCAAAGATTTTTTATGGGGTTGAGATCTGGAGACTGGCTAGGCCACTCCAGGACCTTGAAATGCTTCTTACGAAGCCACTCCTTCGTTGCCCGGGTGGTGTGTTTGATATCATTGTCATGCTGAAAGACCCAGCCATGTTTCATCTTCAATGCCCTTGCTGATGGAAGGAGGTTTTCACTCAAAATCTCACGATACATGGCCCCATTCATTCTTTCCTTTACACGGATCAGTCGTCCTGGTCCCTTTGCAGAAAAACAGCCCCAAAGCATGATGTTTCCACCCCCATGCTTCACAGTAGGTATGGTGTTCTTTGGATGCAACTCAGCATTCTTTGTCCTCCAAACACGACAAGTTGAGTTTTTACCAAAAAGTTCTATTTTGGTTTCATCTGACCATATGACATTCTCCCAATCCTCTTCTGGATCATCCAAATGCACTCTAGCAAACTTCAGACGGGCCTGGACATGTACTGGCTTAAGCAGGGGGACACGTCTGGCACTGCAGGATTTGAGTCCCTGGTGGCGTAGTGTGTTACTCATGGTAGGCTTTGTTACTTTGGTCCCAGCTCTCTGCAGGTCATTCACTAGGTCCCCCCGTGTGGTTCTGGGATTTTTGCTCACCGTTCTTGTGATCATTTTGACCCCACGGGGTGAGATCTTGCGTGGAGCCCCAGATCAAGGGAGATTATCAGTGGTCTTGTATGTCTTCCATTTCCTAATAATTGCTCCCACAGTTGATTTCTTCAAACCAAGCTGCTTACCTATTGCAGATTCAGTCTTCCCAGCCTGGTGCAGGTCTACAATTTTTTTTCTGGTGTCCTTTGACAGCTCTTTTGTCTTGGCCATAGTGGAGTTTGGAGTGTGACTGTTTGAGGTTGTGGACAGGTGTCTTTTATACTGATAACAAGTTCAAACAGGTGCCATTAATACAGGTAACGAGTGGAGGACAGAGGAGCCTCTTAAAGAAGAAGAATCCTACAATGTGATTTTCTGGAGAAAAAAATTCTCAATTTGTCTGTCATAGTTGACATGTACCTATGATGAAAATTACAGGCCTCTCTCATCTTTTTAAGTGGGAGAACTTGCACAATTGGTGGCTGACTAAATACTTTTTTCCCCCACTGTAGATAGGCAGGCAGACAGACTCACTGTAGATAGATAGATAGGCAGGCAGACAGACAGGTAAACAGATAGACAGATCAATATAATGAATAGTGTTAAAACACAGTACATCTATCTACCTTCCCTCTCTGGTGAGTCTCCATGCTCTGCTGTGTTTGTAATGTGTGTAAGTCTCCCCCAGGTGGGACCTAGTTAGGCTGCACAGCAGTACTTCATCATGGCGAGCGCCTGTTGTCAGAAGCACAATTGTTTTTTTTATACTCAGATGCTGTTTCAGCAGCCCAAACCTGATTTGGGTACTTTGTAACTGCATTAACCGTATACCGTGGTCATACGTCACCTTCCCCCACCACCTCTCAGGGAACATTACAAATGGCATCTTTATGTTGTGTAATAGCCTGTGGAGCTGATATCCTCCTATCTATTCATCATACTGTTCCACTCGATCTCCACATTATTTGTTGTGGCTGAGTTTAAGCATTCTATTTGCCACTTGTTCTGGCTGCAGAGATAAATGAAGAAATTACATTTCAGATATGAAATAGTCCCCTGTTGAATAGGGAATATATAGTTTAAGTCATAGGAGGCTGTGGAAATGTTTTAATGTACGTGCACCTGGAGACTCTGAGCCATTAGCACAACTGTTAAACCACTAAGATCAGCAGTAAAAGTTGATACTTCCAGAATATTCTTCATCCTGTAAGGCAATAAAACAGGCTGCACTATTTATTGACCCCTTCATTGATTTGATCAATACCCACATGTTCAGGTAATACAGTCAATACAGTCCTGTTTTCAGTTTATGTTGTGTCTACTCGGAGCGTCACCCGACAACTTACTACAGGCCTTTGGCATTTTACATTTTAGTCATTTAGCAGACGCTCTTATCCAGAGCGACTTACAGTTAGTGAATACATATTTTTTTATACTGGCCCCCCGTGGGAATCGAACCCACAACCCTGGCGTTGCAAACGCCATGCTCTATCAACTGAGCTACATCCCTGCCGGCCATTCCCTCCCCTACCCTGGACGACACTGGGCCAATTGTGCGCCGCCCATGAGTCTCCTGGTCGCGGCCGGCTGCGACAGAGCCTGGATTCGAACCAGGATCTCTAGTGGCACAGTTAGCACTGCGATGCAGTGCCTTAGACCACTGCGCCACTCAGGCATAAGGCCAAAAGATGCTGACTGGAGAAAAAAAGTAAAAAGGAAGATGGCGAGACATAATTACATAATTACCCTCAATTACTATAAAACCTGGTAGGAGACCAGGGGGAATTGTAACAGTTTTTCTATTTTACTCTATTGCTCAGAGACCACTTGAACTAGGACAGTCATTTTTTTTAAATGTAAGAAACTTACATCTGTCTCATTATCATTCATACCATTTATATGTTTGTACATAAGACGGTCGGATCACAATATTTGATTTTAATCCGAAAAGTCCGGATGTTACATTTGCCTCCGTGCCAGGGGGCAATTTTAACAGTAGCTGGGGTTAAATGTAACATCTAAAAAATAAAGGGTAAAATGTAACATCTAAAAAATAAACATAATAAATTCACTTAACTTAAAAAACATTAATGTCTATGAATTATCATATTATCATAGACATATGTAATGATTTTGTACGAAATATGAGTATTTCTACGTAGCTATCCATAACCAATAATTACAGTAACACCCATGTTTGTGCGTGGCCATTCGGTTCCTCTCAAAACATCTGAATTGTCTGATGGTGCCCACATTATATCCGTTTTCAACTTCTTTGGCACTCTACAGGACCCCAAGGCTATTTAAAGTTAGTATTTGTATAATCCATATATTGTTCATACAATCTTAAAGTTAAAATCACTTGTTTTCATCATTTGGCTGCTTGGCTCAGGGTCCTTAACGCTACGTTACAATTGCCCCCAACCCAGCAGCCATGACAACACCTATTGAGCCTAGCAAGAGACTACAATAGTGACACTTCATTCCTGTCAATGTTTAGCCAACAGATAGTGATGAAAATGATGCTAGTTTGAATTATTGGACAGTAATGCTCAGGGCAGTATAAGAAAAATACAGCCAGTGGAAAAAAACACTATCACCCCTAAAAAACTACAATTTGCCCATAAAACGTGCAAATAGTGAGATATTTCACTGTAACTTTTCAAGCATGGAGAGAACCTAGATCAGATCAAATCACATTTTATTTGGGAATGTACTGTGTGTTTCAACACTGTTTCTATTTGGAGAAATTGAAGGTGCCCACAGTCTCCCCTATGTTCTACGTTTTTATTTTTTTTTACCAGCAGGGCAGGATGCTCATTTCCTCAAAACAAAAACAATAACAAATGCAAAACAAAAACAATAACAAATGCGCCTGGGGCAGCCAGTGGTGCTGTTTTCGCCTATCATGGACCTCAGCTTTAATGTTAATTAGAAAGACTTGTGTTGACTGGTCAACTATGGCAACCTCAAGTTTGCTCGCTTGACTTTCTTCTCACTACTTGGCCTTGACACTCTCCTCTTGCCATCTTCCTCAGACTCTTTTGTATTTCTCATCAGTTGTTCGTTTCACCAGAAGGCAAGCCCTAGGGTTCAAACACAGAAGCTGATCAGTAGCCAACTCTGCTTGCTTGTGAATGCATGACCAATCTCCAAATCCCAGAAACACAAACAACAACCAAACATTCCCCCAACCTTGGCAAGGAATCCTATGCAAATGAGGTCCATAGTCAAGACACTGCACGTGGATAATTGGCATTCATAAATTCCGACAACAACGGAATAATCCGTTAGCATCCGCTCTTCCTCATCTTTTATCACTTTCACCGGATAAACACAGCGGAACGGGGTGGTTTGTGATTAGCCGCCAGTGATGATGGGTAATCTGATCCCGGCATGTACGAGGTCGTCACTACTAGTTACCACAGCCACAAAGGCATAAACCCTGCCTATTTCTACAATTTCTATGGTCTTAAAATCCCATTTGAACCCTGACCTTAACCATCATGGTCGTACACCACCAACATGAACCATGCATGGATAATACTTTTAAAGAGACTAATCTCTCGTCTGGTGACTCATAGTTTATTTCAGTCTCTCCAATCGGAGCCAGGAGCCAGGGAATGGGGTGCTGCTTCTTCCAAAATCCTCCCCTAGGGAAAATCATGATCCGCCTCTGATCACAGGATTCCTGCTTTTTTTCCATCAGAGAGGGGGCATCCCGGGGTTATCAGTGGCACCATGCCCAATGACAGCCCATGGGCCTGTGTGATAAGGCTCCAGCACCTGTCTCTCACTGTCACTGCGTCGATACAGGGCCCTACCTGCAGACTGCTAGTACTTTAATTGCATAAACTAGAAGGACAGTTCTTTGGATATAGACAATGTACACCAGCGATGTTGTTGTTGTTTCAGCACAGTGTAATTTGATTGAGTTGATCTGATGATTGATCATTTTAATTGATAGTGAATATGGTGAAATTAAATCGGAAACTGGTATCTGCCGTTTTCTCATCTAGGAATAAAAACGTCAAGGTTGTGACTGATCATCTTCTGTTTCTTTAAACTGTGCTCACTGGATTATGTATTAATTGATGAACATATTAACATGAGTGCAGTCCATATACAGTCGCCTTAGCCTTGACACCTTGCTTTACTAGTTCAGCTGGCAGTGTATTCAGACAGTAGACTGCCTTGTTCAACTACAGGGTTAAAAGGTCAGTAAGTCAAATACGTTTATTTCTACATATCTGTTTTGGTTTGAGGGGGAGGAGGTGGAGGTGGGGGGCTAAGGGGGTATATTTAAGGCTGAATGAGGCACTCAGTTTGTGGGTGAAATTGTTAAGTGAGTTGCATTACCCGAGGATTACCAGAGGAATTCCACTAACACCGGTACCTGGGTCCTTTAAGCCTTGAAAATAACCCAAACCATGGTTTGATTTAAAGCATGCATACCTCATTGTGTAGGCCTATAGAAAGCTGATTAGTGCAGTACAGCACTATGGTGTCAAGTGTCTCACAGGTCTCCAATGGCATCTAAAATGGAGGACTTCAACGACGGCAGGACCCAGTCTGAGATTTAGACTAATTCCACTGGGCACAGACAGTCAGTTCAACGTCAATTTTTGATTTACATTTGGTTGAGTTGTCAACTAACGTGAATTCGACGTGAAATCAGCAAAACCTTTCACCATGAAATTGGATTTAGCTTAAAAGTTGGGTGAAAAAAAGACTAAATTCCCTTACGTTTGCAAATCCAATCAATTTTCCTTGTTGATTCCACGTCAAAAAAGTGAAATGATGTGGAAACAATGTTGATTCAACCAGTTTTTGCCAGTGGGATGCTCTTGGACCCAAGCCAAATACCAAAATCCTGTTAGTCTACACCTGTTGTTTACGAAGCATGTGACTAAAACAATTTGATTTGATTGGATTGATTTGTCCACTTCTGTCCCATACAAGCAGTAATACTATATTACCCCTGAAGAACTGCTTCTTTTTTGAGACCCTCTCTGTGGCTACTTAATCCACATCCCTAACGCCATCTAGTACTGTGTGAACTAATGAAAAGACACGAGGGTAACGGAGCCAATACATTTAGGAGACATGAAGCAACACTGTCTGCCATTATAAAACATAATCCTGACTATCTGTGTAACTAAGAGTGCTCTAAATAACAAGTGTTAAGAGACGCTAGAAGGAGAGAGAGAGAGATCTAAAAGGAAATTATATTGTATAACACACTGATAGCATTTCCGCAACAGGTGTTTTGTTTTGAACATGGTTGTGGTTATAATTAGACTCATTTATAACCGTCTTGATGTGCGCTTGGTGGAAGAGGTAGTAGGTTCGTGACAAGAACAAATTGGTTGATCCCACGATCCAATGACAGTATGGTAGCCAAACACCAACGTTTGGAGGTGATTGAGGTAATTTATGTGGTAGTAGTTCAAATGAATAACACCATTCAGGGTCAAGGGTGTGTGGTGGGCGGCATGAGCTGGCATCCTAGCGCCATCTGCACAAATGGCATCCTTGCATCCTCTGCTCGATCAAGGTTAGTTATCGCCCAGGCCGGAGCACATAATTGACAGGAGCAGCTGAAGGAGGGACGTGGTTGGTGCTGGAGGGGGTTGGGTGGTGCTACCCAGTCATTGTGGGCTGGAGTTGATTTCAGCCCCCTGCTCCCTCCCCTCTTGCCAGCACACATTCCTCAGATCTGTCCCCTTGACAAACACACGTCTTTACTGCTCTGCGACACTCCGCTACACTCGGCCAGCACTTCCAGAGTGGATATCCAGCAGCATTTCACATCCGACACATACTAAGTGAGAATGTCCACAGTTCCTCTGTTGACTGTCGACCGTTCCAGCACTGCCCAAAGCTGCTTGTCTGTCGCTCTCCACCCAACCGGTTTAGGATGTTTTGTGGCTAGTGCTTCTGGGTAATGTTCTTGAGTGTCTTGTTGTCTTGACATTGGTAATCCTGCTGAAGGAGCACCAATGGGACACAAGCAGTCCAAGGAGGAGGAGATGAAGAGGCAGGCAAGGAAGAGTGCCGGCCGTGAGGACAGCTTGACGTCGGCAGAGCGGATCCGCAACCATGCGTACAAACAGTGGGGCTACAGCATACTGAGCCTGGCACGCCGCGGCCTTAAGGAACCCCCCGTGGAACTGTGGGAGCTGACGGAGCTCGAGAAGCTCAATCTGTCGTTGAACTGCCTGCGGGCTCTGCCCCCCGCCCTCAGCATCCTCAGCAACCTGGTGGTCCTCAACCTGTGGGGGAACCAGCTGACCAGCCTGCCCCCGGAAATCGGCCAGCTTAGACACCTCCGCGTCCTGTTCTGCTACCGCAACCAACTGACCGAGGTCCCAGAGGAGCTGGGCAACTGCACCAGGCTGGAGGTCCTCAGCCTAGCCAACAACCAGATATCTGGCCTCCCTGCCTCCTTTGCCAACCTGACCTGCCTGAGGAAGCTCAATCTCAGCCACAACAAAATCGTTCACATCCCCGGCTGCGTCTACACCATGAAGAGACTGGTGTTCCTCCACCTGGCCTGCAACAGGCTGGAGTGCATCGCCGAGAGCATCGCATCGCTGGTGGAGCTCAAGATCCTCATCGTGGAGGGGAATGAGATCCACTCGCTGCCCAAGATGATCTGCTGCCTGACGCGGCTGGAGCTGCTCAACGTGGACTTCAACGACATCCAGAACGTGCCCCAGGAGATGCACCAGCTCAGCAGGCTGGAGAAGCTGGCCTACCACCCTCTGGATAAGGGGCTCCACATCATGCAGAACCCCTTGCAGAAGCAAATCAAAGAGATGCTGGAAGGAGGCCTCATCGCCCTCTTTAATTATCTCAAATCTAATTAAGACTCCTCCACAGAATTTCTTCTGGGGACCCATTGTTGTTCTCCATGAAGGAACTAATGTACATCCATTGTTGTTGCTCATGAGGAGGATCCGATTTTGGAGGGATCCTCAACATGCACGAGAAAAGGATAAGAAAAAGCAGAGATTGTTATTTTTTCATTTACTGTACATAACAAGAAGATGCAACTGTGATGCAGGGGGGAGCCTGGGCATGTCTCTAACCTGCTGCATATACCTTGCTGACCCGAGTTGACCTCCAATCCCCCCAACCTCTCATTTTGCTATTTAAACTATCTCCCAGGAGGAGAACAAGTTCAATTACAGCCTACCTTGGTCTCGGAGCAGGTCGTTGGCATCAAGATCAGTATGCTTTCATTACATCAACAGAAAGGTCAGCCTTGAGCCTAGCC
This sequence comes from Coregonus clupeaformis, assembly GCF_020615455.1. Taxonomy (NCBI): domain Eukaryota; kingdom Metazoa; phylum Chordata; class Actinopteri; order Salmoniformes; family Salmonidae; genus Coregonus; species Coregonus clupeaformis. The sequence continues at coordinate 4,796,008 of NC_059225.1, read as the reverse complement.
GTGTTTTCTGCTATAGTTACCTTCCCACCTCGTTTAAGAACAACAAGCAGATTCTGTTGCCAGTCTCCAACTCCAGTCCACTCAAAGGATCACATGCTATACTGTACACAGTCAATGGACCTACGGTCTTAATCATGGCTATTTGGGTTGGAATAGCCTTTAAGTTTAAGTTTGTTTGCCACACATGCTGAAAGTAGCACATTATTGTACCTGAATGTAGCATTTCAAAAACCAAGTGGGTTATGTGTACATGTGAGCTTGTGTTCTTTATTCTGCCTGACCGTAAACGTAGCCATCTTAATTACTTTGTAGGATTACTTATTGGCGTGTTTAAGGGGCAAATGCGCTCATTACTATTTTATTTACCTGTTCTTAAGTCAGCATAAACTGAAGTCTAAATAAATATTAGATATTTATCTCCCAAAAAACTTTGCCTCAAATGTTTATGTGAACTCGTAACTCTTACACAACACAACGATGAAATCAGTCAAGGTTTTGTGTGTTCATTGTCCAGGTCAAAGGCCATGAGAAATAAGACCTGCGGGCATCAGAATAGGATTCCACTCTGAAATATTCTATATCATTTTTATTTATGTTTTATTTATTTCACCTTTATTTAACCAGGTAAGCCAGTTGAGAACAAGTTCTCATTTACAACTGCGACCTGGCCAAGATAAAGCAAAGCAGTGCGATAAAAACAACAACACAGAGTTACATATGGGGTAAAAAACATAAAGTCAAAAAATACAACAGAAAATATATATACAGTGTGTGCAAATGTAGCAAGTTATGGAGGTAAGGCAATAAATAGGCTATAGTGCAAAATAATTACAATTAGTATTAACACTGGAATGATAGATGTGCAAGAGATTATGTGCAAATAGAGATACTGGGGTGCAAAAGAGCAAAATAAATAACAATATAGGGATGAGGTAGTTGGGTGGGCTAATTTCAGATGGGCTGTGTACAGGTGCAGTGATCGGTAAGGTGCTCTGACAACTGATGCTTAAAGTTAGTGAGGGAGATAAGAGTCTCCAGCTTCAGAGATTTTTGCAATTCGTTCCAGTCATTGGCAGCAGAGAACTGGAAGGAATGGCGGCCAAAGGAGGTGTTGGCTTTGGGGATGACCAGTGAGATATACCTGCTGGAGCGCAGACTACGGGTGGGTGCTGCTATGGTGACCAATGAGCTAAAATAAGGCGGGGATTTGCCTAGCAGTGATTTATAGATGGCCTGGAGCCAGTTGGTTTGACGACGAACATGTAGTGAGGACCAGCCAACAAGAGCGTACAGGTCACAGTGGTGGGTAGTGTATGGGGCTTTGGAGACAAAACGGATGGCACTGTGATAGACTACATCCAATTTGCTGAGTAGAGTGTTGGAGGCTATTTTGTAAATGACATCGCCGAAGTCAAGGATCGGTAGGATAGTCCGTTTTACGAGGGCATGTTTGGCAGCATGAGTGAAGGAGGCTTTCCTCGAAATAGGAAGCCGATTCTAGATTTAACTTTGGATTGGAGATGCTTAATGTGAGTCTGGAAGGAGAGTTTACAGTCTAACCAGACACCTAGGTATTTGTAGTTGTCCACATACTCTAGGTCAGACCCGTCGAGAGTAGTGATTCTAGTCGGGTGGGCGGGTGCCAGTAGCGTTCGATTGAAGAGCATGCATTTAGTTTTACTAGTGTTTAAGAGCAGTTGGAGGCTACTGAAGGAGTGTTGTATGGCATTGAAGCTCGTTTGGAGGTTTGTTAACACAGTGTCCAATGAAGGGCCAGATGTATACAAAATGGTGTCGTCTGCGTAGAGGTGGATCTGAGAGTCACCAGCAGCAAGAGCGACATCATTGATATACACGGAGAAAAGAGTCGGCCCAAGAATTGAACCCTGTGGCACCCCCATAGAGACTGCCATAGGTCCAGACAACAGGCCCTCCGATTTGACACATTGAACTCTATCTGAGAAGTAGAATGCGGTGGTTGACAGAGTCGAAAGCCTTGGCCAGGTCGATGAAGACGGCTGCACAGTACTGTCTATTATCGATCGCGGTTATAACATCGTTTAGGACCTTGAGCATGGCTGAAGTGCACCCATGACCAGCTCGGAAACCGGATTGCATAGCGGAGAAATGGTCGGTGATCTGTTTGTTAACTTGGCTTTCAAATACTTTCGAAAGGCAGGGCAGGATGGATATACAGTGGGGAAAAAAAGTATTTAGTCAGCCACCAATTGTGCAAGTTCTCCCACTTAAAAAGATGAGAGAGGCCTGTAATTTTCATCATAGGTACACGTCAACTATGACAGACAAATTGAGGAAAAAAAATCCAGAAAATCCCATTGTAGGATTTTTAATGAATTTATTTGCAAATTATGGTGGAAAATAAGTATTTGGTCACCTACAAACAAGCAAGATTTCTGGCTCTCACAGACCTGTAACTTCTTCTTTAAGAGGCTCCTCTGTCCTCCACTCGTTACCTGTATTAATGGCACCTGTTTGAACTTGTTATCAGTATAAAAGACACCTGTCCACAACCTCAAACAGTCACACTCCAAACTTCACAATGGCCAAGACCAAAGAGCTGTCAAAGGACACCAAAAACAAAATTGTAGACCTGCACCAGGCTGGGAAGACTGAATCTGCAATAGGTAAGCAGCTTGGTTTGAAGAAATCAACTGTGGGAGCAATTATTAGGAAATGGAAGACATACAAGACCACTGATAATCTCCCTCGATCTGGGGCTCCACGCAAGATCTCACCCCGTGGGGTCAAAATGATCACAAGAACGGTGAGCAAAAATCCCAGAACCACACGGGGGGACCTAGTGAATGACCTGCAGAGAGCTGGGACCAAAGTAACAAAGCCAACCATCAGTAACACACTACGCCGCCAGGGACTCAAATCCTGCAGTGTGAGACGTGTCCCCCTGCTTAAGCCAGTACATGTCCAGGCCCGTCTGAAGTCCATTTGGATGATCCAGAAGAGGATTGGGAGAATGTCATAAGGTCAGATGAAACCAAAATATAACTTTTTGGTAAAAACTCAACTCGTCATGTTTGGAGGACAAAGAATGCTGAGTTGCATCCAAAGAACACCATACCTACTGTGAAGCATGGTGTTGGAAACATCATGCTTTGGGGCTGTTTTTCTGCAAAGGGACCAGGACGACTGATCCGTGTAAAGGAAATAATGAATGGGGGCATGTATCGTGAGATTTTGAGTGAAACCCTCCTTCCATCAGCAAGGGCATTGAAGATGAAACGTGGCTGGGTCTTTCAGCATGACAATGATCCCAAACACACCGCCCGGGCAACGAAGGAGTGGCTTCGTAAGAAGCATTTCAAGGTCATGGAGTGGCCTAGCCAGTCTCCAGATCTCAACCCCATAGAAAATCTTTGGAGGGAGTTGAAAGTCTGTGTTGCCCAGCGACAGCCCCAAAACATCACTGCTCTAGAGGAGATCTGCATGGAGGAATGGGCCAAAATACCAGCAACAGTGTGTGAAGACTTACAGAAAACGTTTGACCTGTGTCATTGCCAACAAAGGGTATATAACAAAGTATTGAGAAACTTTTGTTATTGACCAAATACTTATTTTCCACCATCATATGCCAATAAATTCATTAAAAATCCTACAATGTGATTTTCTGGAATTTTTTTTCTCATTTTGTCTGTCATAGTTGACGTGTACCTATGATGAAAATTACAGGCCTCTCTCATCTTTTTAAGTGGGAGAACTTGCACAATTGGTGGCTGACTAAATACTTTTTTTCCCCACTGTAGGTCTGTAACAGTTTGGATCTAGAGTGTCACCCCCTTTGAAGAGGGGGATGACCGCGGCAGCTTTCCAATCTCTGGGGATCTCAGACGTTACGAAAGAGAGGTTAAACAGGCTAGTAATAGGGGTTTGCGACAATTTCGGCGGCTAGTTTTAGAAAGAAAGGGTCCAGATTGTCTAGCCCAGCTGATTTGTAGGGGTCCAGATTTTGCAGATCATACACATTTCAGACATTTATACAATATCCTGCAAACATGTGTGTGCTTTAGAAAATTCCTATCAACATTACATGAACCTCAAAGGACCCACAGTCCACTTTATGTGTCGCTTTTATGTCTGTTTCAGAGACAACCAACCTGTATGATGTCACTGCATCTCAGACAATCCAATAAAGACACCACAACTTGTGTTTGTCAGGTGTAGTGTTACAAAGGAAGGGTATATTACTGGGAACATTAGAAGTTTACAAGTAAACTACCAGCATTTTGGTATCTTTCAAGGATTTTATGTAATCTCTCACAAGACATCTAGTGGTCCTTTCGGGTACTTCAGATTATCACAGGTATCTAATCTCTGGCCCTCTGTTGCCTTATCACATGTCAAATATATGAAATAATTAAATAAGATGATTTTTAAATAAAAATAGAACGACAAAACTGTAAAACATTATCCTAAATATAAATTATCAACTAAGTGAATACCATTGGTGTTTAATATGAGCGTTTAAGCACGAAATATTATGTAAATATGTTTTGCACACTTTTATTTATTTTACTATGTCAATATCTATTTGTTGTCAATGTTTTGGTGTCAAACTAGTGGCAGTTGTGAAAAAAGTAAATAGTTGAAAGAGTTGCAGAGTTCATTGAAAATAATGCCATTGTTGATTAGATGTTTTTTTCATTAATTTGGCTATTTTCTCTTGAACCATATGGTCTATCTACTAGAAACTCATGGACAATATGGACACAAATATAAAAATCAATAGTATATATGAATACTTTAAAAAAAAGTTATTCAAGTATAAATTACCAAAGCTACGATAGATAGCCATAGATTTTCTGTTAATTACCAACATTGCTGAAGATTTCGGTAACTTTGGTAAATTACTGGTAGCTTTGCGACCCTAGTCACGTGCAATAAATGATAACTTGTGTGATATGCACATTAAAATGTACTATTCATAATGAATATGTGCTTTGGGCATTAAAGTGAGCCACTGTGATTGCTGGAGGGTGGTACATTAAGTTGCAGTGACCTCTACTGACATACCTCATCTGGTGCTGTTGTTAATTGTCAATGTCATTTTACATTTGATCATTTAGCAGATGCTCTTATCCAGACTTACAGTTAGTAAGTGCATACATTTTCATACTGGCCCCCCGTGGGAAACAAACCCACAACCCTGGCGTTGCAAGCGCCATGCGCTACCAACTGAGCTACAGGGACATGAGTAAAGATGTTCTGTCACCTGAATGACAACTCTACAACAATTATCAAAATATTAAAAGCTAATTGCCACCGAGCATTAGTAAATAATCACATTTTCTCTCTAATAGAAAAAAAAGTGTGTCAAAGTAGAAATGTGTATATCTTATCCACCAAAGTAGAAATGTTAATGCTATCCACTCGAACACTGAGTTCTAGCATTGCATTTGGCTGGTAAATTACACTTTGCCAACTAAAGCTTGTTATGTCCGCTGTAAATGAGACCCAAACCCCTCAATTACCATATACACATTATATATAAACATATACACACATCTCTGCCAAAACAGGGAAGTCTTCAGGTTGGGGTAATGGGTGATTGATGAGCACTGTGCACTGCCAAGACCTACATGAGTGTGGGCTCCTGTTGGAATGGGCTGGACCTGTGTGTTTTTACCGTAAGAAAAATGTGTGTGTGTGTGTGTGTATAGGTGTACGTGTGTGTATGTGTGTACGCGTGTGCTTGTGTGTGTGTGTGTGTGTGTGTGTGTGTGTGTGAGCATGTGTTGATCCAAGCCAGATTAAACTAAGCAGGTGTTGTGTCTGTGTTGTGTTGTTGCTGGGAGCAACACCTTCATCAGTCTTGGATATTATTCCCTGAAGTTTTCCACCTATTCCTCTTTTACCCCAAATCCCCTGCCAGTCTTCTGTCAACAATATCTAGCTGGACAATCTGTAACCATCACTACATCTGTTGTCACTGTCGCACATCCTGCTACAGTATCACACATTGGAGACAAGTCCAAACACATCCACCACTGTACTGCACTGGATGACTTCATCTTAATGCCATGTGAGGTGTTGGTTGAAACTCTCAACACCTTTCTGACTCCTCCTCTGCTCTCTAAAGAAAGGCAAAGTGTGAATTGGACAGTCTCCTCTCTTCCTCTCCTCCTCCTCCACCTCCTCCACCTCCTCCTCCTCCTCCTCCTCCACCTCCTCCTCCTCCACCTCCTCCTCCTCCTCCACCTCATCCACCTCCTCCTCCTCCTCCACCTCCACCTCCTCCTCCTCCACCTCCTCCTCCTCCTCCTCCTGGTGTCCTCCAGCCCCTGAGAGAAGAATGAAGAGATTCCATTGTGTTCCTGTTCTTATCTAGGGACCTTACAGAAGGTTATACAGACAGTCCCTTCCCAGCCTGGGTGATTGCAACACACTCAAGTCCTCCTTGTAGTTCAGCGCATTTTGTCCTGCTCTCTCCTCGGTAGCCTGCACCTGGGAACTAGCTTTTCCCCTGGGATGTGGCTTGTATTATTTCCAGGAAGTGGGGTGGGGTTGAGGGGGGTGAAGGGGGAGCAGGGGAGACAATTATCTATGTTCTCTCCCAGGGTGAAGAGAAATATGAATATTATCCTGGCTTGCGCTCTTCCCTCCCTCTCTCTTTATTCACTCCCTCTTTCTCTCCCTCACACTCTCTCTCCCTTGTTCTCTGTCTCTTGTTCTCTCTGGCCTCTGATTAAACCACTTTATCTTGGTCACCACTGTGTTCCGTTTGTCCTGAAGGAGCAGACCTGGTTAGTAACCTCTGAAGGAGCAGACCTGGTTAGTAACCTCTGAAGGAGCAGACCTGGTTAGTAACCTCTTCTCCCCTCCTTCTTTTTCTCTCTCGTTCACTCTCTTTCTTCCGGTTCATTCCATGCTTTGCATTCATTTCTAAAGCCATGCCAACAACCCATTTATTATTGCGTTTAGGACTAATAGAAGTCTGCTATGCAGTAAAGAGACTGCATGCTTCAGTTGCTTCATGTCTGGTTTGGGTAATCAAAACGGCATAACATGCAGCTGCAACACTCACTGTTAATAACGTCATTTGTTTAACCAAGTGTTCCCGGACATGGAATCTCAGCAAGTTTTTAATTTGCTGGAGACAATTTCAAATTTTGTGTCTTGTAATCACAAAAACATTTGGTAAAACATCTCTTTAAGGGATATCCCTCTCAGCCTTTACATTAGCTGGATACGTGTCTTGCATAAATTCATCCTAGCACAGCAGACTATGTGACACAAAAGGTGAGAACTACACCCCCTTGTGGTAAGGTTTTCGTATGGCCAAAATTCCCTCAATGACCATGTTTACAGTACATGCGCACAGTATTTCGGATAGTAGCTCATATCCCGCTTTTCTACCGGTCCCTAAGTGAAACAGACGACTTTACCTGTGTTAACTAAATTACTAATGCTTTAATTCTATCGATGTAAGACATTATTCTTTTGAGCACTACTTTATTTAGTCTTCTAGGGAAACAAGTTATTTACATTTTAGTCATTTAGCAGACGCTCTTATCCAGAGCGACTTACAGTTTTAGTGAGTGCATACATTTTTCATACTGGCCCCCCGTGGGAATCGAACCCACAACCCTGGCGTTGCAAGCGCCATGCTCTACCAACTGAGCTACAGGAGGCCACATTAAGACAGAACAGAAGCTGCATGCATTACAGTTGACAAACAATGGCCTACCAAATGTCGGAAATTATAAGCAGAAATGCATCTAAATTAGGGGTGAAAGTAGCCTAAGCCAGTAGGCTATAAGGTCCAGTACAAAGTATCAGCAAAACAAATTATTATCGAATTATTACAGGGGATCGAATTGTGCAGTTAGCCTACTTTTTGAAGTGATTTGTTTGACAATCAGATGAAAACATCATCACACAACACCCATGATATTCAAAACTGAGCCTGCACTGACCACGAAAAACAACAGCAAATGGGATAAGATGTTTACATGCCACAGTATCCCGTCTAAAATCAGCAGACAAGCTTTTTCGCGTTATTGTAAACGGGAAATGATGTTCATATGCGTCAACTCAAAAACAGAATACTTGAGTATCCCGAATAATAACGGGATGTTGGTGTTTATGTAAATGTAGTCAATGAGCTTGCCATGGAGAAACCAGAACATCGCAAAACATGGCCCTTACAAACCAGCACCCTCATCCATCCATGTTTTCAGGCTCCCCTGAAAGATTGGAGCCATTATCACATATTTTTACATGTTCACACAGACATACAAACACAAACACACACACACACACACACACACACACACACACACACACACACACACGCGCACACACACACACGCACACGCACACACGTCTACAACAATTTAACCCTATCCATGTACAGTATCTCCTTTCAGAAGTTTTCTGGCCTCAACCGTCAAGGCAGGCTGTAATCTTTCTGCTATGGCGAGAGTGAAATTGATTTAATCTTGTCTGCATATTTACACACTAATTTGCATGGAGCACAAATCATGCAAAACAGACCCTAATCATAGTGGGATGACATCATTCCTTTCAGGAACTTTATCTGGCAGAGTTTTATCCAGACATGTCATACATTAACTGGAGAAACAGTCAGGGTGTACAGCCAGTGAGTTCCAGAGAAACCAGATAATGTATGACACGTCTGGATAAAACTCTGCCACTGTGAGCAACTGATTCACCAGGAAATGCATCACTTATTTGGCTTTTGTCGCACAAGATGAGCCTTGAATCTTATGTGGGAGGTATTTATTTAACCAGGTTTGTTGACTGAGAACACATTCTCATTTACAGCAATGACCTGGGGAATAGTTACAGGGAAGAGGGATGAATGAGCCAATTGGAAGCTGGGGATGATCAGGTGGCCATGATGGTATGAGGGCCAGATTGAGAATTTAGCCAGGACACCGGGGTTAACACCTCTACTCTTACAATAAGTACCATGGGATCTTTAGTGACCACAGAGTCAGGACACCTGTTTAACATCCCACCCGAAAGACGGCACCCTACACAGGGCAATGTCCCCAGTCACTGCCCTGGGGCATTGGGATATAGATTTTTTTTTAGAGCAGAGGAAAGAGTGCCTCCTACTGACCCACCAACACCACTTACAGCAGCACCTGGTTTCCCATCCAGGGACTGACCAGGACCAACCCTGCCTAGCTTCAGAGCTAAGCCAGCAGTGGGATGCAGGGTGGTATGCTGCTGGCAGATGATGGTGGGAGACAATAAAATGTCAGTGGCAGGGGCTGACAAGTTCACTGGACAGTCAGGTGACGGCACTAACATCAGCACTAACATCAGTGTGTTCATTATGCATCAATCGGAAGAAAACAGACTGAAACAAGAGAGAGGAACAACCTGAATTCGTCCAATAAGAAATTTTCATTTTCTGTTGCAAAACGTTTGAAAGCTTTTTTCTGTTGCATGTTCAGTATGGCGCACAGTAGCAAAATGTTTGACAAAATTATTTTAAATCTGTGTTCTTATTGGGCAAGATCAGGTGGTAATGCCCTGTTTCAAAACGTTTTCCACCTGCTGAGCAAGATCTCATAGAATCTTGAGGACTGACAACACTGTATAGGTCCAGATGGATAGAAATCCCTTTAGTATCGCTATGAACAAACATCATTTTCTCACTATGGTTTTACATGATAAGGAAGCGCTATTATGTCACCTTGAATTCAGATATTGTATCTTGACGGTCAGATATCCACTATATCCACACATTTTACAGATATCCATGTATGAATCCACAGTGATGAAATTGTATGAAAATTATAGTTTATTCCATCTTCTTACTCGTCCTTGTCATTACAGATTTTCATGTGTCCGGAGCTCACTCTCATTCTCCAATGTCTGAGTCTGGCAGATCTCTCACTTTGTATCCAGAGGACATTTTAGTATTGATTTAGAACACCAAGGGGAGTCAATGTTCTTCATCCGGAGACTACATAATTACATATGAATATGTCACGGCATTGTTCCCCTGAACAATGTTGAAGTAGGCAACCGGGATGACTAGGGTTTAAGCTGCTAATCACACCCTTCCTTCCTGCCTGCCTGGCCAGAAAACGATCTCAAGGACAAAATTGCATCACTGAGCAGTTAAAAACACAATCCCAAAACAACATAATGAGGTTTGAATTTCTCATCGGGCACTTGCATTGGAGGCACAATCAGAAATGTACAGGAGGAGACTGTGGCCCTATTACAATCCCTTTAAAATACACCATTACTTCCTTCTTTCCTTGAGGAAATCCCTGATCTGACTAAGACAGGGGAAAGCAATGGGGTGAAAACCATGTAGCTGAAAGGATGCATTTAGAAAGGATTCAAACTGGGCCTTTCACTTGCTCTAGCAACTAATTTAGCCGGAATGTTGCCCCATTCTACATCAATTCCCCCAGCAGAATGTCAACAAGCTGCCATTTGTAGCGGTGCTTTGTGATGGAGAGCCTGTTTCTGTATGATGTCTACCTAAGTCAACAGCGCTCATTAAAAAAAAGTTCATTTTACGACAATGAACCCACAACAAAGTCAGAGTTGTCTTTTATTGCGTCCTTGTTTGAGATGGTGTCAGTTTAGCCTGTCTCTATTTATGGTTTGGCACAGTGTGCCTGGCCTCATGATTTCACATGGTGTGTCAGTTATAAAGAAACTGTGTCTCTCCACATCAGTTGCGCTAGTAGCTACACAAGAAAACCGGTTTCTTCTACATTACTCTACAACTCCGTGGATGACAGATACAGATATACTGTATCTATTCTTCTGAACGAGTAAGATGCAACCACATGTAGTGGGGTCCAGGGAGCAAGCAGCCTTAGCTGAATGGAGCACTTTGTGTGTTCTGACGCAGTCCAAGTCCATGCATTTCCACCATCCTAGGATGTGCTTCAGCCATGCCCATGTATTCTCCATGTGTCTAGGTCAGGGTTTCCTAAACTCGGTCCTCGGGACCCCAAGGGGTGCACGTTTTGTTTTTTTGCGCAAGCACTACACAGCTGATTCAAATAATCAACTAATTCTCAGCTGTGTAGTATTAGGGCAAAAACCAAAACGTGCACCCCTTGGGGTCCCGAGGACCGAGTTTGGGAAACGCTGTTCCAGGTACTGGAGACATGTAGACTGAGTGTACAAAACATTAGCAACACCTTCCTAATATTCAGCTGCACCCCCTTTTGCCCTCAGAACAGCCTCAAGTCAATGGTGCATGAACTCTACAAGATGTCGAAAGCATTCCACAGGGATGCTGGCCCATGTTGACTCCAATGCTTCCTATAGTTGTGTCAAGTTGGCTGGATGCCCTTTGGATGGTGGACCATTCTTGATACACACAGGAAACTGTTGAGCATGAAAAACCCAGCAGCGTTGCAGTTCTTGACACACTCAAACCGGTGCGCCTGGCACCTACTACCATACCCCGTTCAAAGGTAATTACATATTTTGTCTTGCCCATTCACTCTCTGAATGACACACATACACGATCCATGTCCTCTTCTTCTTCTTCTTCTTCTGAGTTTAACGGCGGTTGGCATCCATTACGTTGCATTACCGCCCCCCACTGGACTATAATATAAATCAATTTTACTTTGTGATACAAAATGGGAAAAAGGGAAAAGGAATTTAAAAAATAAATAAAACAAAACACCCTTCCAACTAACCACCACCACCACTCAACACACCCTTCCAACTAACCACCACCACCACTCAACACACCCTTCCAACTAACCACCACCACCACTCAACACACCCTTCCAACTAACCACCACCACCACTCAACACACCCTTCCAACTAACCACCACCACCACTCAACACACCCTTCCAACTAACCACCACCACCACTCAACACACCCTTCCAACTAACCACCACCACCACTCAACACACCCTGTAACTATTCTAAAGTCCGATCTCGTACACCCAGATACTGTACATCTCTGCAGCTGCCATCACAACGTCTATTTTCTGTGATTTGCGTTCCATCACTGCGCTACTGTTGATATCCATTGCTATGAACGCTAAGAAGCCAACCTTACTGAAGCGTATATCGCTCGTTGGCCTATCCCTCTGTGCTGGCACAGATCTACTACTCACAGGGATCCTCTCAGGATCCCTCACTCTTGACCCATCCTCCTCTACTTTATTCACTGCCTCAGCATACGACATCTTCTGCACTACTCTGACTCTAGCCATCTCAACCTGCCTCTCTCGCACCGGACACTTCCAATCCCCAGCAAAATGGGCACCCCTACAGTTGACACACACAACTTTATCCACCGAAGCTACACAATCCTCTATCCCATGCCCTCCTGCACACTTCCCACATCTTGGAATCTCCCTCCTACAAACTGCTGCAACATGACCATAAACACAAACATCCTCTGGTCAGAAGAAACACAAACAAATATCACAAGTCCACTACAGGTTAACTTAACTGATTCAACTGCACCCAACTCCTTTCCCACCCACCCTGAAACCACAAATGGATCCGCCAAAAGGCAAGGATCCACTTTCTCCAAAAATGTCCCTCCTACTGGACCAGATTCTTCTTTATCATGTCCGTTGATGCCAGGCTCGGGTTCCGAGCTCTTCAACACAACTTCCACCTCACTTAACTCGTCCTCATTCACTTCCATTTCACCTCCAGAACTCGGTCTCGCGCACGGACCACTCTGTTTGACACCAATCTTATTTTTTATCGCCTTCTTCCTCAAATCCAAATCCAACCTTTCCTCATTCTCTTTGACTTCTTCTTAATCTTTTTCCCCCCTCCAATCCTCCTCAGAAATCCCCCTTTCTGTGTCCCTGTCCCTGACCCTGTTCCAATGTTCCTCTTCTCCCGGCTTTGCTTGCGGCCTGGTGGCACCCTGACGTAACTCCATCTCATAATCGTCCTGCTCACCTCGGAAACGTGTCTTCTCCGGGCGCCGACATTTTGAGAGCATGAGCAGGTGGCCACACAGAAAAACGACCCCCAAACTCAACTCTGTTCTACTTCCGTTGCGACGGAAAACCTTCAGCTTTCGCTTGGTACACAGCTCAACCACAGCTCAATTTCCTCTAGCACAATCCATGTCTCAATTGTCTCGAGGCTTCAAAATCCTTCCTTAACCTGTCTCCTCCCCTTCATCTACAGTGATTGAAGTGGATTTAACAGGTGACATCAATAAGGGAACATAGCTTTCACCTGGATTTGGCGCCGGAGGAGATGGCTGCCGTTGTACGGGCTCCTAACCAATTGTGCTATTGTGTGTGTTTTTTCGCGTTATTTATAACTTATTTTGTACATAATGTTTCTGCCACCGTCTCTTATGACTGAAAAGAGCATCTGGATATCAGGACAGCGATTACTCACCTCGTACTGAACAAAGATTTTTTCTTTAACCTCTTAAGGATCAGACCCTTTTTTCCCATTTTCAGCTAACATGACATACCCAAATCTAACTGCTTGTGGCTCAGGACCTGAAGCAAGGATATGCATATTCTTGATACCATTTGAAAGGAAATACTTTGAAGTTTGTGGAAATGTGAAATGAATGTAGGATAATATAACACATTAGATCTGGTAAAAAAAAAAATTATGCAAGAGTAAGGCCACAATATAATATTGCAGTTTAGGCGCAATTTAGATTTTGGTCACTGGATGGAAGCAGTGTGTGTGCAAAGTTTCAGATTGATTCAGTGAAGCATTGCAATACTGGACTATTTTGTATCAAGTCTGCCCAAATGTGCTGAATTGGTCAGTTGATACATTTTCAAGTACATAACTATAGAGAACATACAAAAATGATATAGTAATACAAAATGTAAGTTTACACACTCCCAGGAATGTCATACATGATGGATCATTAGCTTATACACTAACTTTCACACATCTAGGTGGCTGGGCGGGGATGGTGTGGAGCCAGAGACAGCAGGGGTTCAAACTGTAGAACCCAGTTTCAACATTTGAATATAAAAATTGATTTTATCAAACAAAACTATGCTACATTCTATCTCTGGGACCCTTAGGATGACAAATCAGAGCAAGATTGCATGGCCAGGCATGACTCCAACACCATCATTAAGTTTGCAGATGACACAACAGTGGTTGGCCTGATCACTGATAACGATGAGACAGCCTATAGGGAGGAGGTCAGAGACCTGGCTGTTGGTGCCAGAATAACAACCTCTCCCTCAATGATCAAGACAAAGGAGATGATTGTGGACTACAGGAAAAGGAGGTCCGAGCACACACCCATTCTCATCGACGAGGCTGTAGTGGAGCAGGTTGAGAGCTTCAAGTTCCTTGGTGTCCACATCACCAACAAACTATCATGGTCCAAACACACCAAGACAGTCGTGAAGAGGGCACGACAAAGCCTCTTACCAATCAGGAGACTGAAAAGATTTGGCATGGGTCCTCAGATCCTGAAAAAGTTGTACAGTTGCACCATCGAGAGCATCCTGACTGGTTGCATCACTGCCTGGTATGGCAACTGCTCGGCCTCCGACTGCAAGGCACTACAGAGGGTAGTGAGTACAGCCCAGTACATCACTGGGGCCAAGCTTCCTGCCATTCAGGACATCTATACCAGGCGGTGTCAGAGGAAGGCCCTAAAAATTGTCAAAGACACCAGCCACCCAAGTCATAGACTGTTCTCTCTGCCACCGCACGGCAAGCGGTACCGGAACGCCAAGTTTAGGTCCAAAAGGCTTCTACGCCCAAGCCATAAGACTCCTGAACAGCTAATCAAATGGCTACCCGGACTATTTTACTCCTGTGCTACGGCTTACTTAGATTTATTTTAAAAAGTATGTAATTAACTTTAAATATTACTTGCATAATGTAAGCTTCCCCAAAACAATCAAACATATTTCATTTAAATAAATATAAAAATAGGTCTGTATTGGGCTAAGCTGTGCCTTGAAGGCAGGCGCTGAGAAGCACACATACACACCCTCATCCATTCATTAGCTCAGTAGCATCATGCTAATTCATATCAGGTATGTTTGTAATATTTACCTGTGTATTCAGTTAGGGATGTTCACCTCCATGCATCCATGCACTTTATTCAGGTTCATGGTCATTTTTATTACAGCAATTTTTTGTAGTCGGGAAAGGCCTATGTTCCATGCATTTTGCAAGCGTTCTTCAAGAATGGGCTAGGCCTACATATTTATCATTAGGCTAACGTGCACGTTTTGGTTTTTCCCCTAGCACTACATAGCCGATTTCAGATAATCAAAGCTTGATGATGAGTTGGGGCTCCCGAGTGGCGCAGCGGTCTAAGGCACTGCATCTCAGTGCTTGAGGCGTCACTACAGACTCCCTGGTTCGATTCCAGGCTGTATCACAACCGGCTGTGATTGGGAGTCCCATAGGGCGGCACACAATTGGCCCAGCGTCATCTGGGTTTGGCCGTTGTAGGCCGTCATTGTAAATAAGAATTTGTTCTTAACTGACTTGCCTAGTTAAATAAAGATACAACATTTAATCAGCTGTGTAGTGCTAGGGCAACAACCAAAATGTTCACCCACAGGGCCCCAGGACTGAGTTTGGGAACCCCCATGCAATCTATACTGTAAATCATGCAATCTATACTGTAAATCATTGAAATTCAAATTGTTTGTGGTCGCTGTTAAAGGTCCAATGCAGACGTTTAAAAAAAAAAATCTCAATATCAAATCATTTCTGTGATTGTTTTCAAACAGCTCTTACACTAAACGGGCATCATCATAATTTTCACAATTTCACAGTATTTATCCAAACTCATAGTGTGGAAATATATATAAAACACAGGAAAATCACATTTTGCACTGGGCCTTTAAACGGCCTTTAAATGGGCTGCAGGTAACCTTGCTGTTAGAGTGCCAGTAACTGAAAGGTTGCTGGTTTGAATATGTGAGCCGACAAGGCACGTAACCCTAATATGCTCCAGGGGCGCCATATTACTTTGCATGACCCAGTAAAAAAAAAAAAAAATCGGTGAATGTGACAATAAACTAAATAAGACCACTGCATCGCAGTGCTAACTGTGCCACTAGAGATCCTGGTTCGAATCCAGGCTTTGTCGCAGCCGGCCGCGACCAGGAGACTCATGGGCGGCGCACAATTGGCCCAGCGTTGTCCAGGGTAGGGGAGGGAATGGCCGGCAGGGATGTAGCTCAGTTGATAGAGCATGGCGTTTGCAACGCCAGGGTTGTGGGTTCGTTTCCCACGGGGGGCCAGTATTAAAAAATATATATATGTATTCACTAACTGTAAGTCGCTCTGGATAAGAGCGTCTGCTAAATGACGTAAATGTAAAATAAAACTAAGGCGCGTGTAGCATGTAACTGTTTATGCAAAATGGGCGTCTTTCAAGCCTGCTGGGCCAACCTTACTAGGTCTTTGTTTGACCAGAGAAGTTACCAAATAAATCCTGTGTACAGAATCGCACACACTTGATTATGACATCTTGTAGGCAATGCTCTGTTATTGGGCGCGTTCCTCCGTCTAAGCGTTGCTGATGCATGCCAGATCTTACAACGCCTGGATAGGTATGTTAAGTATCAGCTAACCATCATATGTTATAGAAATCTGGTGCCAGACTGCACAGTAGATAATGGTGCGGCATGCAACCATTGGGTGATGCATGCAACGTCGGAGCAGGGGAACATGACCATTTTCTGATGAATGAGATGAAACGCACCACTTTATTTTTTATTTCACCTTTATTTAACCAGGTAAGCCAGTTGAGAACAAGTTCTCATTTACAACTGCGACCTGGCCAAGATAAAGCAAAGCACTGACAAGTAGGCTAACATTCTGCCATCTAGAGGCAGTCTAAAGAGCCTTTACTCTAAATCATTTAAAAACCTATATATTTCAAATGTAAAATTCTCACAAATAGTGAACCCCCCCCCCCCATTAAAATCTGTAGAATTTGAGAAGTCTCCTATTGCTTTGTAAATCTTGCATAATTCTGGGACAAATAGGGCGATACGGACTCCTGACAGATCTTGCAACGCCTGGCCTGAAAATGTATTTTACATATCAGCTAACCACATCATACGTTATAGTAATCTGTCAGACTATGACACAGTTGATGACGTTTCACTCAACCATTGGTTGATGCACGCAAGTTCTTAGCAGGGGAACGCGATCTTTCTCTTCAATGGGAAAATAAGGTTAAACTTCAGTCAGTCAAGTGGTGCTGTAGAGTGTAGATGGGGTCCTGCTTTTCTCCATTCATTATGGTGCTTAGTTGACCATGTATGGCATCATGGTTCACATTGCTCTCCAATTGAGCTGCTGTCACCATAGCAGTGAGGAGAGCAGTGACTGACTACCCTTTGATGTCAGACAATTGGACAAAAGAGAACAAATTTGGCATAGCCTACAATTAGGGTTAAAGGGGCGGGAACTGGTTACCGAGATAACTGGGATTTACGGCCCAAAACCACTCCCCTTTCCCGTGATAAATAACTGCGAGAAACCGGTAAATTATAATAAATTATTTATATGAACAGCATGGCGTGAAATGGAACTGTTAAATTATATGCAGTGTCTAAATATGGCTTCTCTACGGCCTCTGCATGATGAATCAACGCTCAGGGTGGGGACAGACAGCCCATCTCAGTATGGAGAGCAGTTCATAATGCATGTAGACCTATCATCTCATCATGGTAACATTTCTTGTGACAGGTAGGCCTATACGCTTGCTGCAGCATAGCCTATGGTACAGTAATATAAAGACCGAATGCATGTCTAATGTACCCATCTCCATCTGGCTTTCAGGGGTCAACTTGTTTTTTAATTGTAATGATTTTGTGTGGGATTTTTTTTGCAGCTCCAGAGTTTTAAAACAGCCTTTCACTCGAATATCGTTGCTTTAAATCAGTGCACGTGCGAGCACTCTCTCGCAGTCTTTCTCTCTCCAACAACTCCACATAAATTGCATCCAAAATAGATAATCCTGGTCTAGATTGATATATAGCCCTATATATAGATGTGCTAGCCTACCTCGTTCAGGTAATAAATTCAATGCAGCATTAGCCTTATATTTAGCTAATTAATGATGGTTTATGCATAATAAGCTTCTAACTTATAGCGTCTATCTCTTGCGCAATACGCAAGCACCTGTGCTCGGCTGGCCTCTCCTCTCCCATTTCTTATACATGTACATTTTACATTTACGTCATTTAGCAGACGCTCTTATCCAGAGCGACTTACAAATTGGTGCATTCACCTTATAGACAGTGGGATAACCACTTTTTTTTTGGGGGGGTAGAAGGATTACTTTATCCTATCCCAGGTATTCCTTAAAGAGGTGGGGTTTCAAGTGTCTCCAGAAGGTGGTGAGTGAATCCGCTGTCCTGGCGTCATGAGGGAGCTTGTTCCACCATTGGGGTGCCAGAGCAGCGAACAGTTTTGACTGGGCTGAGCGGGAACTGTGCTTCCGCAGAGGTAGGGGGGCCAGCAGGCCAGAGGTGGATGAACGCAATGCCCTCGTTTGGGTGTAGGGACTGATCAGAGCCTGAAGGTACGGAGGTGCCGTTCCCCTCACAGCTCCAAGCACCATGGTCTTGTAGCAGATGCAAGCTTCAACTGGAAGCCAGTGGAGTGTGCGGAGGAGCGGGGTGACGTGAGAGAACTTGGGAAGGTTGAACACCAGACGGGCTGCAGTATTCTGGATGAGTTGTAGGGGTTTAATGGCACAGGCAGGAGCCCAGCCAACAGCGAGTTGCAGTAATCCAGACGGGAGATGACAAGTGCCTGGATTAGGACCTGTGCCGCTTCCTGTGTAAGGCAGGGTCATACTCTCCGAATGTTGTAGAGCATGAACCTACAGGATCGAGTCACCACCTTGCACCAAGGCTCTTCGCACTCTGGGAGGAGGATACAACGGAGTTGTCAACCGTGATGGCGAGATCATGGAACGGGCAGTCCTTCCCCGGGAGGAAGATCAGCTCTGTCTTGCCGAGGTTCAGCTTGAGGTGATGATCCGTCATCCACACTGATATGTCTGCCAGACATGCAGAGATGCGATTCGCCACCTGGTTATCAGAAGGGGAAAGGAGAAGATTAGTTGTGTGTCGTCTGCGTAGCAATGATAGGACAGGCCATGTGAGGATATGACAGAGCCAAGTGACTTGGTGTATAGCGAGAATAGTAGAGGGCCTAGAACTGAGCCCTGGGGGACACCAGTGGTGAGAGCACTTGGTGCAGAGACAGATTCTCGCCACGCCACTTGGTAGGAGCTACCGGTCAGGTAGGACGCAATCCAAGAGTGAGCCGCGCCGGAGATGCCCAGCTCGGAGAGGGTGGAGAGGAGGATCTGATGGTTCACAGTATCAAAGGCAGCAGACAGGTCTAGAAGGACAAGAGCAGAGGAGAGAGTTAGCTTTAGCAGTGCGGAGAGCCTCCGTGACACAGAGAAGAGCAGTCTCAGTTGAATGACCATTCTTGAAACCTGACTGGTTTGGATCAAGAAGATAGACCAGTAGACTTTTCGAAGAGGGACGCAAGCTCTTTTTTGCTTAAAGTTAAATACAGCAGCCAATAGAACTCACGGGTAGTTTGAAAGAAGCGCGAACGCGCGATGGCGGTAGGTTATAGCAGTTATTTATTCAGACCCATAACCATTCAATCTTCATGAAGAGAGGTGAAAGCCTTCTGCATCTAATTATATTATTCAAGGATGTTATTAGAATGATGAAGATAAGGACAACGAAACATATTTCCTTTAACTGTTGAAAGTGAGGAAGGAATGAAGCAACAATAGACAGAGAAAGAGCAGGTACAGGCTAATAACATTAGGGGAAATATTATGAAAGGTAGGCTATATATGCGTCAGCCTACTAATTATACAAATAAGCCCTATTATAAATTAAAAATTAAAATCAAATTCGTTAGCCTATACTTGCAACTTTGTAGGCCGCATGTGCTGCACCAGAATGACATGTTCTCTTCGCTTTATGGTTTGAAAGATGTGCGACATTCCAGTTCATACAATAGGCTACAGTATAATAAAATACAGTACAGTAATACAGTTCACACTAAAAAAGATTAGCCTACTGGAGCTAGTTTAATTTATTTTCCCAAGAGACCATATAGCTAGATACATCCATGGGCTTTTATGTTTTCCTGTCGTGCGTAATGTGCGGTATCCTATCATATATGTAGGCTATGTATTGGATAATGGCACAATCATTGGGCTTTTTGGGGGCTTGGGCTCATTAAATGTCGTTAATGTAGGGCTCATAAAATGTATTTAATATATGGCTCATCAGGCTCAGGTAGCATCAGGTTTGAATTTTCATGCTGATCAAAGCTCTAATCAAATCCAGACATATGTATATGCTTTATAGTGCTTTTGAATGACACTTCCGGGTTTGGCGGGAAATACCGCTATACCTGGGAGAAAAGTGATTTATTCTCAGGATGGAACATTTGTAAAATACCTGGAAAATATTCAACCCTACCTACAATCATAACACCATAACAGGGTGGTCAGAGATATTTTAGGTTAGTATATTTATTTGCATTGAGACAAAAAGCTCAATATGCTTTTCTGTCATGCTATTTATAAGGCCCCCCCACAAAAAAAATAATAATAATAATAATGGTGCAATGCTATTAATGACATAAGAAACTCAATTAAATTGGGACCCTAATTATGAGTCTTCATAGGTGACTTTAAATGATGCGCCCCTCCCCCTCATTATCAACCACAGCTGTATCAAACCGGGTCTGAAACAACAATCTGAAACTTTGACTCCACAGTTTAAAAACTAGATATAGGCTAGAATAGAATAAACAACATTAAAATCGTATTTGCATGTTAAGTGTCTATCGTTCGGTATTTCTCGCAAGAATTCTAGCAAATGTGGGATGAAAGTATGAAAGAAAACCAAAGTCACTCCATCTGAATACCGACACCTCTATCGGAGCGCGCAGTGTCTCGAGCTTTTCTCGGTGACGTTAGTTACCTCCTGGCAGCCAGCAAGTCACTACCGGAGTGGAGCCGCATGAAAGATGCACAAGTAACCAAGTAGGGAAAGACAGCCAGGAGAACACTCCCATTACCGGGCACGTTAACTGTAAAAACGGAATATTTTCCTCTGTCAGAGCGGAAGAGTAGAATAGATTTTACCCCGGAGTTGGGGGTTACGTTCGCGATACTCTCCCGCAATGGATAGACTTTTAACTTGTCTTATTGCTGCGGGAAGCTTATTCCTTACAGTTCGAGGAGAAGTATTCAAAGGTAAGGCTCGTAATTTCTTGTGTAGTGTATTTTGTTTGTTGTGCAAAAACCTATTAATTTGAAGTAGCCTGGTCTAGTAGGCTATAACGGGTGCGTCGCGCTCTCTGTAGAAGAACGCATTCCGAAGTAGTCTCGAGGGCAGTCGCAGTTTCTGTAGCAGCCTGCTACTACATCTAAGTTTCCTGCCGAGGAGCCTGTGTAATGTTACCTATGCTACCATTTCATTGTTTGCCAGAGAAATTAGCTTATGGCGAGTTCGTATATGGTTGTTTAATGTCCCCTTGTCTATCAGTAAATGTTTCTATTCAAGTAGTTCAAACAGACCGACGTGCCCCAGCCCTGCGCATTTGAAACTTTTATAATGTGGTCAGCGCTGTGATACGCTATTTTACCAAATACAGTGTAGCAGAATGTCGAGATTTTCTTCCATTTTGGATTGTGGCTATAGACTACTTTGGCAAAATTGCAATTATTTCCATCATCCGTAACCACAATAGTTGTTGAAGAGTTTAATAGCTGTTAGGTGTCCCTTGACAGCTTGTTTGAAGAGGGAAATGTTCTGTGCGCTACTTTGTAAATCATTTTTTCCCCCTGATGCTATCAATTTCACGTCCGTTTCAAGTTGGGTTACTGTCAGACTGACACCGACTTGTCTGTAAAGTTTAGAGAATTTTTGAAAACCTTAGCAAAGCAAACCGTTACTTTTTATATATGCTAATCTATTTTAAGCAATCGAAGTCTAACCTAACTTCCGATACCTGCTTCTTGAATAGATGGTCATTTAGCATATTATACCTATATTATTGTAGTGTCATTGCATATTGGCAACATGCCACAGTGAAGGGCTAGGCAGTTGTGGAGAGCTATATCTACATGGATTGTTATACAGATGCTTTGATATGCTCTAGATTGCTTGTGTTTGAATGGAGGAGAGCTGCATTTCACACCTGAACTGTGGCTCATCTGAACTGCATTGGAAGCATGTAACTATGTATACATTAGGCCAACAAACACATCTGTTTTCCTTCAGTCATGCCACAGCTGGGCATACTTTTCTTACAGTAGATGTAATAATGATACTCAATGCCACACAGGGCCGGACTACCGCATTTGGGGCCCATTTTGTGATGGGTCAGAGAGAAAAATGTGCTGTTTTATAGCTAATTTTCTGCAATTCTACACAGTTTGAGGGGTGGGTCCAACCTCCAGGGGGCCTGACCTCCAGGGGGCCTCCCAAAAAACGAACCAACAATTATTTGGTTAGGGGTTGTGGGCTCTGGGGCATGTGCATGCCTGTTAGGTAATCCAGCCCTGATGCCACATGGTGTATTGTTTTTAGTTTTACATGGGAGGATGATGGTTGTTTAGTTCAATGTAGTGAAAAGTATTTTTGGTATTATTCTGAACAATGAAATCTCAGCAAATGCATTGGTTGGTGCATTTTGTTTTATTAGTCAAACATCTCTGAATGTGTTTAGCTTATTGCTCAAGATTTTATGAAGTCTGATTTAAATTTCAACACAACTTTATATGGGGCTATATAAAGTTGTGTTGAAATTTAAATTAGACTTCATAAAATCTTGAATGGGGTCAATCGGAGTAAGTTCTCACTCACATTTATATTCTAATTGATTGAGCCAGACAAATATCTATTTTTGTAACGGTTTCCATTTACTTGTGCAAAAATGATTTAATTTGATGTAATAAAAATGCACTTTTAGACAGTGTGCCCATGCTATTTATCTACATCAGTAACCAACGTTTTGTTTCTGATGTTCTGCATGTAAGTAGCCTTCCTACTGCATAACTGTCCCTATCTCTGACGCTCAATGCCTTTACTTGTAATGCCTGATGGTGGCAGCATCGTACATACCTCCACACAATGGATCTCTTGAGGCTCAGGATTTGGTCCGCAACCTCATCCAATAACTCTTTCCTCTGCCACCAATATTAAAAAGCACAAACAGGCAAATATTTGCTAAACAAATTATTTATAATGGAATGTAAATAGGCCTAACTATTTTGTTTATTTGCCAATCAGGGAGTAACAAAGCAGTGGTGGAATTACACATGTAAATGAAGAGCCTTTTTATTTAATGTAAAAATGATTGCTAACAAACTAATTAAAAAGTGGCTGCAGTTGTTATTCTCCCAAATGTTCAGTAGTTACAATCGCATTCCCCACATGTATTCCCGATCCTAGCACTGTTATTGGTGGCAACCATGCGAGGAGAGAGACATTTAAGGCGGTTGCATTGCAATTCCCTGCTTGCATCTCTCAAGTTAGTTATCCATGAAAAGTAAAACACAGGCTACCACACTTCACTTTTGTAGAAGCCCATAGACATGCACTGAATGATACACAGTAGATATGGTTGATCAGACTACAGTACATGTCAATCAAGGCAAACATATAATCAAAATGAGTTTCTTGAAGAAGTGAAGCTGAATGGTTATTCTCTTGCTTCGCTGTAAGTAGGGCTAAATTGTTAAGAGATGAATATGAGAGTTTGTGGCCTTTGCTCCACTGAGCCTTGTGTGTTTGGACTCAGCACAGGGCCTGGCTGCAGTGGCTCTAATAAATTCTGGATTTCATTATTGTGTCTTGTGTGTGACCATGAAACCCAGGATATCCTCTGTCTCTCCTAGATGGATGGATATCCCTGCACTGTTTCTTCCGTCCATTCACTGCTATAAAAAAATAAATAATTGTTGTTGTGCTGCAGACCTTTTGTTCACGCTACATAATGCTCATGGTTCTTCTTCCTTGGACCTGGCCACACAGCCTTTCTGTGAACCGTTGCTGTGTCTCTGGCCTCTTTTCAACTATCCACTTTAAAATGATTTGTCTTTAAGACAGACTCATAGAGCACCAAGTATACCCAGTCAAATATCTCTGTATAGAAACTGTAGTAGAGTTACTGGTTCTTCACATACAGCCCAGACAGATGGAGCCTCTGCTGGGCTATCTGCACCAGTGGAGAATGAAATTAAAATCTCCACCGCCATCCCAAGATGGAATAGTTGCCCTCATAATGATAATAGCACACTGTAAATAATTAACTGGCATTATTAATGTCCGCTATTGTGTTTCTGTCATACATACCCAGCTCTCCTGACACAAAGAAAGTCTTCCATGAAATTGCAAAAACCTTCACTTCAAGCTATTTAGCTTTTTTTTGCATCCTTCTGAGACTTGCTGAAGGCCTAGTGATGAATTCCTGTCTGCCTCGCCATATTTGTTGTGGCTAGTGTGCACAGAAAACATTTCCATCATTGTCCGACCCTGCATGCTCTCACTGTTTTTACCCCACAGTCCATCTCCCACTGAACCCACTGTGCTGATCGTCCTGAAAGCTGTGTCGTGGTCGTTAGGGCACGCTGCAGAAAACCATAACAAACATTTCATATTGAACAAGTTCAGGCAGTGCTTTCTTGTTTAACTCTTGTTCTTCCATTTTGTCCCTTATGAACACTACCTTGGTAGAAGTCAGGAGTCTTTATGTTTGGGCCAGGGAGGGGCCGGCCAGTGTTGTGGTTTAAAGTGATCGGGTACAGACAGTATAATTACCCATTAGATGTGACTCTGAAAGAGATGCTGAGCAAACAGGACCCTCTCTAATTAAACTCGGCCCTTCGAGAGGGAGGGGGTATAGCTGGACACACAGGGAAACGGGCAGGAAAAGTCCTGAATCAGCCAGCACGCCCATGAAGTGAGGGCAATAGAGAGGCCAGGTGGTCCAGTCAGCGATTTGCATTGCACACCCCTGTCAGGTTTAATGAACCGCTGAGATTAAAAGAAGCTCTCACATGATTTACGTATTCATAATTCCGCTGGATAATGGGATTTACTGAATTTCGCTAGAGGCCTTTGTAGGTGACTGTGTCAGTCTAGGCGCTCAGGAAAATGGCTAATGAATTCACCAAGGACAACCCCTGCCCTACTTCCAAGCCATCAGCAATCAGCGTAAGGCTGCTACTGTTACTAGGATGTTGTTACTTGGGGATAGGCTGTCCTCAGGAGGGTGTGCGTGGTTTGTTTTTTTCCTGCTTCCTTGCATGTTGTTTTTCTGGAAGAGGAACCAGGTTACAGGAAGGGGGGCAGGTGAGTAGCCCACACTGCTGCATCTCCTCCTCTCCCAGTCTCTCTGCCTTGGATATATGAGTATGACCAAAGGCAGATCTCTCCACTACTGGCACTGTGGAGTCCTCATTACGGGTCATTAACAGTTTGGGACCACGGTGTTCTTATCAGGCATGAGAGGAGTTCATTTTCCTCTGATCTAATTGTGACTAAAAGTCATTGTTGTTCCTAAAGGAAATTTGAGAAATGAACCCCCCTCTTTCTGACCCTACCGGCCCAGAGGTTTTTTAAAGGAAATGGGGTCCACCTCTGCTTTAGCATGGCCTAAACATCAGGGAATGATTCAGTGTAGGGGATCAGCATAGTTTGTCTACTGCTGCGAAATCCTTGGAGCCCCCTGAACCCTCCCAAGAAGCCACTTTTTTTATTTCTCGGGTGTGTTGTCCCCCCCATGTATTTTGTGTTATTTTGAATAGTTTCCTAACCCTGATGCCCAGCGCTAATCCCTGTCATTTCTGGCTCTGCTAAATTGGGAAGGCGTGTATATTTGCTTGGAAAGCAAGGACCATGTAGTGCCAAATAGTTTATGATGTTATAATTATTTCCCTCACTTTTCGCTCATGCCGCTGTTATTTATTGCAAAGCAAGCAGAACGGACGTTTTTGAATGGATCTTTATTAGTCATTTTAATTGGGGATGTTGAAAGGGGCAGCATAGCGTACCGGCTGGTCTTTAGCTCTGCGGCGTGATGAACTGTTTTGCTGTTGATTAGAAATTTGCCCCGTCCACCCCATTTAGCAAATGTTTGTCACATTCATCGTCCTCTTTGCCCAAGGTTCTGTCCACGTCAGAAAGGCTTAATCAGGCATCTTGTCAACAGTAAAGAGACACCGATTAGTGAGACTGATGGAAAATTACAAAATGGAACTAAATTGCCAAGCTGTGTGTGGCCTTTATGGTTTACCCTAGATTTTCATCTCGCAGTTTTTTTTTTCTGAAACATTTTCTGAAAATATTGCTAAAATTCTGCTACATGTTGACTTTATTTGAGAATCTTAATGCCTTCTGCTACAGCGCATCCTTTTTGAAGTGTTCCACCTCTTTGTCCTGGTGTCAAACGCATATCATATGACTTTAATAGTTCACAGCCTGGTCTCTAGGCCTTCGTCTTAAGCCAATTTAGGTTTACCCAGTTTTGGGCTGAGTGCCACGACCCTGTCCAGGGTGAGACTGGCTCAAGGAGGAACATTTAATGGTATTAATTGTCCCATCAGTGTGTGGTCTCACTGAAACTGTCATCTCTCTGGGGCCCACTGGAAACACCAACGGGGGTTGGGAGCAGTGAAACCAAAAACAGGCAACAGCTCTTGCTGAAGCTTTGTCGACGTGGTGTTCAAATCTGTAAAAATCTGTTGGATCTTTACTTGAGGTTTTAGCGTTTGAAATAACTAACTTTAATGCATGTAAGCCTACTCCCCACCCCCCCTGCTCTGTGGTGAATAACCTTTTTTTATTGAGCGTGCAACTGCAAGACCTCTGGCTATATTAAGACGAGGCATTGTTAAACACAGTTCATTGGAATCAAGGACCAGGTTCTCTGTTCTCGGTCTTAGCTGTCACCCTAATAATGTTTTTCCACCAGCCCTGTGACGGCAGCAAAATGTGTGTGTGTGTATATGTGTGTATATATGTGTATATATATAAACTGTAGCACGATATGGAAGAGGCGTTTTGCGCGCAAACGCCACAAGGGAAACATTGAGGTAAGAGTTTGCTGAATGTGCAAGTACAATCTTAGAGGGATACATCGATATGAGGATCACCGGCCCACTGTATTAAATAACGTTGTCGCACACAAACCGTCCTAATCTCATGGCCAGCCGGGCCTGTCTCAACACACGGTGGACTAATATTAAAAGAGGCCCATATTAAATCCAGGCCAGCACAATACAGTAAGCCAAGGGAAAATGATACGGTTTAGGAATACACCCGGCAATCAGACGACATCTCTCCACAGGTCAGAGGAATTAAGAGGTCTCCTAAATTATAATCTCAGAGGTGGGCACCAACAAAAACTCCTCAGTCGTAGCCTCCTCACCGAAGGATTGTAAGGAATTAGCATTGTGTTTAAGATGCAGATTTAACATTTACTGGAAAACACTGAAAAATGCACATATCGCATACTTTCCTCACTCCCAGTTGAGTGGATTCCTCACAGTGCAGGAAGCAGTAGGAATGCCTCTGGAAATTCTCAGAACTCCTCAAATATGTGTTCAAAGGGGAGGAATGTAAATATTTTATTGCCGTATCATAATTTCATCTTTATCATAATTATGATAATAGCTGTCCTCGGAGCTTGTCCACAAGTGCTGCCTTGCTTTATTATAATATCTGTGTGCGTTAAAGTGAGGGAGATGAAACAGAAAGCCATTAAAACACCACAGACGTTAATGGGGAGAAGTGGTTAGTGATCTGGATATGTGAACACCGCATGCTGCCCGAAGGGGACAGAACCACTCTTTACCCCCGGGAAAGGTACTTAACCTATATTGCAACTGTAAATATTCATCAGTGGGTAATGCGTTAAATGTGGAGTTAGACTCAATACATACCTAATGCCAACTCTAAGGAAATGGAGTGTGAAATGAAGTGGCTGTAAAGTGACATCGATCTTGTGACTGCAGGTTTAGGCCTATTTCCCTGCATGTATTTACATGTGTGTGTGGTCGAGACTTGGTGTTGTCATTGCTGGGCATGTTTATGAGCGTGGGTTGTGCAATGTTAACAGAACGCTTAAAATTAGAGCGGTGTGAGCCTTATAAGTGCAAAACTAGTTATGAAGTTGGGCAAAGGGCAAAATCTAAGCTGGCCAGGCCTTTCTTTTTAAAGAGATTTCATGTATTTTCTGTTGCAAATGGGAAAGTAGACTATAACCTCATGTTGATTGAGTTGATGCATGCATACTCTGTGGTCATTGTAAATAAGAATTTGTTCTTAACTGACTTGCCTAGTTAAATAAAGGGTAAATAAAAAAATCTTCCTGAAAAGTGTGTTTTGAGAAATCAAGATCGTAGCAGTGATATAGCTGCAGCAGCGTCATAGTAGGTTTAGAACAGACTTCAGCACGGAAATGCTTTTCCAAATCTCCAGCAAACCATTCATCAACTTAATCTCCATATGGATTCCAGACGTACACCCTAGAGGAAGCCAAATCATGATGAATAAGGGAACTTAGAGTGGGACATATACAGTACTGTAGTGGAAGCACTGCTAGATTCTGGACAGCTTGGCTCCTGTGGGGAAAGGGAAAGGTTTTGTTTGGCTACTGCAACTTTCTGGATTTTCCCTCCTTATACCTAACAATTTGATGACAAACTAGTCCTATTGGAGGATAGTTCTTCCAATAGAAGTCCGTGATAACCAACCCAGCTCCACCACCAGTGCATTATCTCGCTGGTGGCTCCATGAGGTTCCCTGAGAGCTCGGAAGCACGAAGTAAGTCCCCCAGAAAGAAGGAGATAAACAAGGCAAATCTCAAATGGCCCAAATCCAATTGAATCCAAGTCGGCAATCCTTGCTGCTTGGTTTTCTGATCAGTGTAAAAACACACTGTGTGGCATGGCAAACGTTTTGTTTTCATCTTTCTCAAGTTTTGCTTTCTAATCCCCTTAATCCTCCTACTAAACATGAAAACAAAGTGTGTATGGCCGGCCAGAAAAAAAACAGATTGTGAAAGTTTTTCTCAGGCCTGTTGTGCAATACTATGAGGAGATTGATGCTCTCTGGTGATTCACTAAGACGGACGACTGTTCATATGGTAGGTTGACCCTTGTTGCTGGGATATTGGAGCCTGACTGGCTGGCTGGCACGGTAGCACAGTCTTCCAGACATACAGGGGGGAGGATGGGTCTTAGATAGATATAGAGACTGCTTCAAGCCAGGCAGAGAAGGAGCTTAGCATTACAGTGGGCTGGGAGATTGGCAGATGGGGAGGCCGGCAGAGCGATACATTTACATTACATTTTAGTCATTTAGCAGACACTCTTATCCAGAGCGACTTATAGTTAGTGAGTGCATACATTTTCATACTGGCCCCCCGTGGGAAACGAACCCACAACCCTGGCGTTGCAAGCGCCATGCTCTACCAACTGAGCTACAGGGGACTATACAGTCAACGAGAGGAATAGGGTAGGAGGCA
This sequence comes from Coregonus clupeaformis, assembly GCF_020615455.1. Classification (NCBI taxonomy): domain Eukaryota; kingdom Metazoa; phylum Chordata; class Actinopteri; order Salmoniformes; family Salmonidae; genus Coregonus; species Coregonus clupeaformis. Next base: position 4,766,467 of record NC_059225.1, on the reverse strand, counting down.
GGGAAGCCGAGCCACTGAGCCCCAGGCCTGTCCAGGTGTACTACATTAACAGGCCTGTCCAGGTGTACTACATTAACAGGCCTGTCCAGGTGTACTACATTAACAGGCCTGTCCAGGTGTACTACATTAACAGGCCTGTCCAGGTGTACTACATTAACAGGCCTGTCCAGGTGTACTACATTAACAGGCCTGTCCAGGTGTACTACATTAACAGGCCTGTCCAGGTGTACTACATTAACAGGCCTGTCAGGTGTACTACATTAACAGGCCTGTCCAGGTGTACTACATTAACAGGCCTGTCCAGGTGTACTACATTAACAGGCCTGTCCAGGGGCACTACATTAACAGGCCTGTCCAGGTGTACTACATTAACAGGCCTGTCCAGGTGTACTACATTAACAGGCCTGTCCAGGGGTACTACATTAACAGGCCTGTCCAGGTGTACTACATTAACAGGCCTGTCCAGGTGTACTGCATTAACAGGCCTGTCCAGGTGTACTACATTAACAGGCCTGTCCAGGTGTACTACATTAACAGGCCTGTCCAGGTGTACTACATTAACAGGCCTGTCCAGGTGTACTACATTAACAGGCCTGTCCAGGTGTACTACATTAACAGGCCTGTCCAGGGGCACTACATTAACAGGCCTGTCCAGGTGTACTACATTAACAGGCCTGTCCAGGTGTACTACATTAACAGGGACAGAGCCGGGAGGGCGCCTCCAGCTCAGCACTGCCAGACCTGCTGCTACAGTCATCACATCACTGCACCCCTCACTGCTCCTTCAGGACTAACCCCCTCACACCCAGCCCTGCTAAGCCTGCCACACGTCACCTCATCTGGGGTGAGCTCTCCAGCCAGGAGCCCCTTTCATGGATGTCTTGGAAGAGATATGGCACTGTGCTTTCACAGGTGTCGTGTCATCGTTCAGTGTATTTCTCATCCGGGGGGGGTTGTTGGCCTAGTGGTCTGTTGAATCGCAACCTGGCGTGTCAACAGTAAAAGCTGTTCAGAGCCAGCACAGAGTGCTGCATTAACAGCATTCTGTATCAGAGGCAATTAAGTTTGGTCTCCACTCCAGGGAGTGTTTCACTGACTTGGTAATATAGTGCAGAAACTGGGTCATTATCTCCCCCCCTTCTACACCGTGGCACCCCCCAACCCACCACCACCACCACCACCACCACCACCACCCCCTTGCCTGAAGTGTTGACACCACAGCCTCCAAAGAGAACCCAGCAGGCAGTAAACTCTCTCATCCTCACCCGATGCCCATCTAAACCCAGACAGCTCCCAACCCAACCTTTCCAGATGGGGGGGCATCAGGGGGGTAGCCTGAGGATATGTTGTTGCTAGCTTCCGCTAACTTGACTTTAACTAACTAAAACCACTGCGACCTAATAAGCCCTCTCGCTCCTCTTTCCCACACCACCCCTCTCTAACCATTTTACAGAGCTAGGTGTGCAGCAATCCAGAGGTGATTGGGCATAATCCTTTAGCATGGGGGAATATTGTGTGGCAGCGTGTGCTGCGGAGTGTTGAGATGCAGCAAGGCAAATAAGGAAGGCATGTGCTTATCTAGAATTCCCCTCACCCAGGGAGACGGAGCACTTGTTGTCAGATTTCTTAACCGTTGCTTTCAACCATGAACGGATGAAAGCATGAACGGTCTTTCACGCCTAATAGGGCAGAGACAGAGGCACGGGAGTCACCCTCCGCCCCGCCCTCCGCCCCGGCAGCCTTCATAGCCCTCTTTAGTCACCAGAGGAGAGGCAACATTAGACGGGCCGTACTGTAGGAACTCCTGGGCTCCGTCTAGCATTGCACACGCAGAAACACAGGCATGAATTAAGACACGCAGACAAATATAGATGCACAGCATACATACCTCAACGTGCACATGCCTGAACATGTACAGTGGGGAAAAAAAGTATTTAGTCAGTCACCAATTGTGCAAGTTCTCCCACTTAAAAAGAAGAGAGAGGCCTGTAATTTTCATCATAGGTACACGCCAACTATGACAGACAAAATGAGAAAAAAAATTCCAGAAAATCACATTGTAGGATTTTTTATGAATTTATTTGCAAATTATGGTGGAAAATAAGTATTTGGTCAATAACAAAAGTTTCTCAATACTTTGTTATATACCCTTTGTTGGCAATGACACAGGTCAAACGTTTTCTGTAAGTCTTCACAAGGTTTTCACACACTGTTGCTGGTATTTTTGGCCCATTCCTCCATGCAGATCTCCTCTAGAGCAGTGATGTTTTGGGGCTGTCGCTGGGCAACACGGACTTTCAACTCCTCCAAAGATTTTCTATGGGGTTGAGATCTGGAGACTGGCTAGGCCACTCCAGGACCTTGAAATGCTTCTTACGAAGCCACTCCTTCGTTTCCCGGGCGGTGATTTGGGATCATTGTCATGCTGAAAGACCCAGCCACGTTTCATCTTCAATGCCCCTTGCTGATGGAAGGAGGTTTTCACTCAAAATCTCACGATACATGGCTCCATTCATTCTTTCCTTTACACGGATCAGTCGTCATGGTCCCTTTGCAGAAAAACAGCCCCAAAGCATGATGTTTCCACCCCCATGCTTCACAGTAGGTATGGTGTTCTTTGGATGCAACTCAGCATTCTTTGTCCTCCAAACACGACGAGTTGAGTTTTTACCAAAAAGTTATATTTTGGTTTCATCTGACCATATGACATTCTCCCAATCCTCTTCTGGATCATCCAAATGCACTCTAGCAAACTTCAGACGGGCCTGGACATGTACTGGCTTAAGCAGGGGACACGTCTACCACTGCAGGATTTGAGTCCCTGGCGGCGTAGGTGTGTTACTGATGGTAGGCTTTGTTACTTTGGTCCCAGCTCTCTGCAGGTCATTCACTAGGTCCCCCTGTGTGGTTCTGGGATTTTTGCTCACCGTTCTAGTGATCATTTTGACCCCATGGGGTGAGATCTTGCGTGGAGCCCCAGATCTAGGGAGATTATCAGTGGTCTTGTATGTCTTCCATTTCCTAATAATTGCTCCCACAGTTGATTTCTTCAAACCAAGCTGCTTACCTATTGCAGATTCAGTCTTCCCAGCCTGGTGCAGGTCTACAATTTTGTTTCTGGTGTCCTTTGACAGCTCTTTGGTCTTGGCCATAGTGGAGTTTGGAGTGTGACTGTTTGAGGTTGTGGACAGGTGTCATTTATACTGATAACAAGTTCAAACAGGTGCCATTAATACAGGTAATGAGTGGAGGACAGAGGAGCCTCTTAAAGAAGAAGTTACAGGTCTGTGAGAGCCAGAAATCTTGCTTGTTTGTGGGTGACCAAATACTTATTTTCCACCATAATTTGCAAATAAATTCATTAAAAATCCTACAATGTGATTTTCTGGATTTTCTTTTCTCAATTTGTCTGTCATAGTTGACGTGTACCTATGATGAAAATTACAGGCCTCTCTCATCTTTTTAAGTGGGAGAACTTGCACAATTGGTGGCTGACTAAATACTTTTTTGCCCCACTGTATGCCCAACCACACACACTTACACTGACGCTCCGACACTCTGCTCAATACATTATTCAGGTACCTCTAAGCCCTGGCTGACGGAATGTGACAAACATTTCAAGCACCCTCTATTCTAACCCACCGCCCCCTCACTCCCACCACCACCCCCTTTCACCAGGATACAGCAGTATAACATTCCACCCCGGTCTTCTCCCCATCCTACACCCCCCAAGCTCAACCCCCACGGCCCCCTGGGACCATTTACTCCCTCATAACCCTGTGCACCCCTCCCTCCCTCCTCCAGGCCCTTTCCCTCCCTCCCTCCCTCCCTCCCTCCTCCAGGCCCTCTACCTACCTCCCTCCCTCCTCCAGGCCCTCTACCTACCTCCCTCCCTCCTCCAGGCCCTCTACCTCCTTCCCTCCCTCCCTCCCTCCCTCCCTCCTCCAGGCCCTCTACCTACCTCCCTCCCTCCTCCAGGCCCTCTACCTCCTTCCCTCCCTCCCTCCTCCAGGCCCTCTACCTCCTTCCCTCCCTCCCTCCTCCCTCCTCCAGGCCCTCTACCTCCCTCCCTCCCTCCCTCCCTCCTCCAGGCCCTCTACCTACCTCCCTCCCTCCTCCAGGCCCTATATCTCCCTCCCTCCCTCCTCCAGGCCCTCTACCTACCTCCCTCCCTCCTCCCAGGCCCTATACCTCCCTCCCTCCCTCCTCCAGGCCCTCTACCTACCTCCTCCCTCCTACAGGCCCTCTACCTCCCTCCCTCCTCCAGGCCCTCTACCTACCTCCCTACCTCCCTCCCTCCTCCAGGCCCTCTGCCTCCCTCCCTCCCTCCCCTCCTCCAGGCCCTCTACCTCCCTCCCTCCCTCCCCTCCTCCCAGGCCCTCTACCTCCCTCCCTCCCCTCCTCCCAGGCCCTCTACCTCCTTCCCTCCCTCCCTCCCTCCCTCCTCCCAGGCCCTCTACCTCCTTCCCTCCCTCCCTCCTCCCTCCCTCCCTCCCTCCCTCCCTCCCTCCTCCAGGCCCTCTACCTACCTCCCTCCCTCCTCCAGGCCCTCTACCTACCTCCCTCCCTCCTCCAGGCCCTCTACCTCCTTCCCTCCCTCTCTCCTCCAGGCCCTCTACCTCCTTCCCTCCCTCTCTCCTCCAGGCCCTCTACCTACCTCCCTCCCTCCCTCCTCCAGGCCCTATACCTCCCTCCCTCCCTCCTCCAGGCCCTCTACCTACCTCCCTCCCTCCTCCAGGCCCTCTACCTCCCTCCCTCCTCCAGGCCCTCTACCTACCTCCCTACCTCCCTCCCTCCTCCAGGCCCTCTACCTCCCTCCCTCCCTCCCCTCCTCAGGCCCTCTACCTCCCTCCCTCCCTCCCCTCCTCCCAGGCCCTCTACCTCCCTCCCTCCCCTCCTCCAGGCCCTCTACCTCCCCCCCTCCCTCAATCCTCCCAGGCCCCCTCCCTCCTTCCCTCCCTCCATCCTCCAGGCCCCCTCCCTCCTTCCCTCCCTCCCTCCTCCAGGCCCTCTCCCTCCAGTGAGTTGTGTGTATGTGTGGAGGTCTCTCTCTCCCTCTTTCCTTCCTCGCCGCAGCTCCTGTTAAAGCTCTTAGCGAGGTGCAAAGGCCTAGACATCGATAGGCTCAGGCATCAGGCGCTCACTCGCTCTCTCTCTCTCGTTCTCTCCGTCTCACGTTCTCTCTCTCTTTCACTCTCCAGGCCATGTGTCTCTCCTCTCCGTTCTCTAGTAAAAGTCCTACTCCTCTTTCTTCTCCAGTTCACATTCATTTCTCTCATCTTAATCCTGCTCTTAAGCTCCTGGGTGGTGGAGAAAATCCCCGGGCGGCTTGCTCTCCCTTTCACCTGACCATCATAAGACCTTAGAACACGCCGCTGCCCCCACCCCCTCCCTTCTAACAGGGAGACTGGGCTGTTTTCCTACAGACTTCAGGCTTGGCGTGAGATCGTAGTGGCATTAGAGCAATGGATGTTTCTTGATGTCTCACTTTTCGAATGTAAACATAATCTTCCGCCTGACACATTGTGGAAGAATGTTGAGCATGAAGCAACGTAATCATACAAATACCACCTTGGATAATTTGAATGGTTATATAATCAATGTTTAATGGCGGTACACAGACGTTCTATATGCTTTTAGAAGCTTGTTTTGCATATAGTTAGACAGTTGGCAATAAGAGGCCATGTTAACCCTGCATAGGTCTCCTAAAATAACCTCTGATGATATCAAATAGCCTAGTGTCTAGGCCTACGTCTCTCAGTGCAATCGCTTTGCATAGTTTCCTCCATGTCGTGTACTAGCCAGGCAGTTCAACACTCCACTCTCCTCTGCTGTGATTTAGATCATGCTGTCCCAGCCACAGATAGCTGTCCTGTTATATACCACACTGACTGTAGCTTTAAAACAGATGCGTGAGTCGTCGGGGAGAATACGCTGACGCCTTAATGAAACTGTGCCACGGCTAATTGCTGCCAGGGGGCCGGCGGGTACCTTCGGAGAGGCTGGCACCATGCCACCCAGAGTGGCAGCAGACAATGGCACTGCCACTTCCCTGAGTGCCCTTCACCCTGGCAGCTCTAATTGTTCCTCTTTATTGGTCTCTGTGTGGCGTGGCGTGGCGTGGCAGGGACATGTGAGGCTACACGCCTTCACCCGCTTTTTCACGGGGGCAGTTCCCGCTATCGCCCATGCCATCACCCTAAACCCCCACCCTCTCCATCCCCGAGTCACAGTGGAACACATTTTGGCAGGCCACCATGTCATCCTGACATGTAAATTGCCAAGGGGATGCGTGGCGTCAGGGAAATGGAGAGAGGGACAGTACGGTACTTATGCTGCCCGCTGCACAGAGGAAAGAAAGAGCTCTGAAAGAGAAGGGCAGCATTCGAGAGTTCATTTTCTTCCCTTCCATTTTGTGGGAACATAATAACGGACAGGTCTGTTATTACTGCCGCAGTATGATCTGAACGCTGCCACACTTGATGACCGGTTGGGACTATAGAGGCTGAGGAGCTGGTGTTCTGTTCATCCCATCTGCTTGAATGAGTTGAGGTCACACAGACGCTCCTTTCCCTGAGTCAATACTCTCTCTACATACCTATTGATTAGCATGTCTTGTTGTAATGATTAATCCCAGCAGGATGTTTGGAGCGCTATGCTACAGGGAGAAGCATAATGTCTGGGTGGTTCATGAGGTCTGGAAGGGTCTACATTTACATTTGAGTCATTTAGCAGACTCTCTTCTCCAGAGCGATTTACAGTTAGTGCATTTTTTTTTTTTTTTCATACTGGCCCCCTGTGGGAATCGAACCCACAACCCTGGCGTTGCAAATGCCATGCTCTACCAACTGAGCTACTGCCGGCCATTCCCTCCCCTACCCTGGACGACGCTGGGCCAATTGTGCCCCGCCCCATGGGTCTCCCGGTCGCGGCCGGCTACGACAGAGCCTGGATTCGAACCAGGATCTCTAGTGGCACAGCCTTAGACCACTGCGCCACTCGGGAGTGTACCATGTAGGACTAGTAGCACAGACACATTGCTGTGTGTGTGTGTGTGTGTGTGTGAGATTGCGATCTGACTCTGAGAAATAAAACAATCCATTAGGGAGTGGTAATCTCAAAGAGCACATTTCTCTTGTCCTGGCTTCTCGGCTATGTCTGTCTAAACTACCCAATCAGAGGCCTCCGTTCTTTTTATCTCAACTCCCAGAGCCTTCATGTCAGTCAGCGACTCCACCGACTTCATAACCCTTTATTTTATTTTCATTTCTTTATTTTCCTTTCTTTATTTTCCTTTCTTTCTTTTCCTTTCTTTCTTTCTTTCTTTCTTTCTTTCTTTCTTTCTTTCTTTCTTTCTTTCTTTCTTTCTTTCTTTCTTTCTTTCTTTCTTTCTTTCTTTCTTTCTTTCTTTCTTTCTTTCTTTCTTTCTTTCTTTCTTTCTTTCTTTCTTTCTTTCTTTCTTTCTTTCTTTCTTTCTTTCTTTCTTTCTTTCTTTCTTTCTTTCTTTCTTTCTTTCTTTCTTTCTTTTCTCTTTCTTTCTTTCTTTCTTTCTTTCTTTCTTTTCTTTCTTTCTTTCTTTCTTTCTTTCTTTCTTTCTTTCTTTCTTTCTTTCTTTCTTTCTTTCTTTCTTTCTTTCTTTCTTTCTTTCTTTCTTTCTTTCTTTCTTTCTTTCTTTCTTTCTTTCTTTCTTTCTTTCTTTCTTTCTTTCTTTCTTTCTTTCTTTCTTTCTTTCTTTCTTTCTTTTCTTTCTTTCTTTCTTTCTTTCTTTCTTTCTTTCTTTCTTTCTTTCTTTCTTTCTTTCTTTCTTTCTTTCTTTCTTTCTTTCTTTCTTTCTTTCTTTCTTTCTTTCTTTCTTTCTTTCTTTCTTTCTTTTTCTTTCTTTCTTTCTTTCTTTCTTTCTTTCTTTCTTTCTTTCTTTCTTTCTTTCTTTCTTTCTTTCTTTCTTTCTTTCTTTCTTTCTTTCTTTCTTTCTTTCTTTCTTTCTTTCTTTCTTTCTTTCTTTCTTTCTTTCTTTCTTTCTTTCTTTCTTTCTTTCTTTCTTTCTTTCTTTCTTTCTTTCTTTCTTTCTTTCTTTCTTTCTTTCTTTCTTTCTTTCTTTCTTTCTTTCTTTCTTTCTTTCTTTCTTTCTTTCTTTCTTTCTTTCTTTCTTTCTTTCTTTCTTTCTTTCTTTCTTTCTTTCTTTCTTTCTTTCTTTCTTTCTCTTTCTTTCTTTCTTTCTTTCTTTCTTTCTTTCTTTCTTTCTTTCTTTCTTTCTTTCTTTCTTTCTTTCTTTCTTTCTTTCTTTCTTTCTTTCTTTCTTTCTTTCTTTCTTTCTTTCTTTCTTTCTTTCTTTCTTTCTTTCTTTCTTTCTTTCTTTCTTTCTTTCTTTCTTTCTTTCTTTCTTTCTTTCTTTCTTTCTTTCTTTCTTTCTTTCTTTCTTTCTTTCTTTCTTTCTTTCTTTCTTTCTTTCTTTCTTTCTTTCTTTCTTTCTTTCTTTCTTTCTTTCTTTCTTTCTTTCTTTCTTTCTTTCTTTCTTTCTTTCTTTCTTTCTTTCTTTCTTTCTTTCTTTCTTTCTTTCTTTCTTTCTTTCTTTCTTTCTTTCTTTCTTTCTTTCTTTCTTTCTTTCTTTCTTTCTTTCTTCTTTCTTTCTTTCTTTCTTTCTTTTCTTTCTTTCTTTCTTTCTTTCTTTCTTTCTTTCTTTCTTTCTTTCTTTCTTTCTTTCTTTCTTTCTTTCTTTCTTTCTTTCTTTCTTTCTTTCTTTCTTTCTTTCTTTCTTTCTTTCTTTCTTTCTTTCTTTCTTTCTTTCTTTCTTTCTTTCTTTCTTTCTTTCTTTCTTTCTTTCTTTCTTTCTTTCTTTCTTTCTTTCTTTCTTTCTTTCTTTCTTTCTTTCTTTCTTTCTTTCTTTCTTTCTTTCTTTCTTTCTTTCTTTCTGCCCAAAGGTTGTCACAATGCAGGCATCCATTTACCTCCAGCCCCTCCAACAATACTCATACCAGGCAGGTCCTCAATGGATCCACAGGGGAGGAGACCTTCCAGCTGCGGTACTTCCCGGGTAGAGAGACTGTGACCGAGGTCTTTGGTGCATCTGACCCCCCCCCCCCTCTGCCTGCTGGCCTTCTGTGATGACCTTTTCCTAGCTGCTACACCAGGGGAATATCACTTCTCTCTCCCCCCTCCAAACAAAGCAGGAGATAGAGGACTCCACACCGCACCCGTGTTTTCATCATGGAAGCCAGAGGTGTCATGCATGACCTTTTCCGGACTGGGTGTGTGTGTGTGTGTGAGAGCACATTCACGTAGCATTTTCCCACCTGGTGTGTGCCTGTCATCTATCATCCCCCCAACACACACACTCCTTTGATCTTTAGAGCGGGTGGCTTTCAGATCCATCCTCTGGCATTACAGTGGATGACACATTCAGTCAGCCAGCATGGAGCAGCGTGAATACACAACTCAGACTATTAAAGCACAGCTGGTTAGTCCCACTTTACAAAAGTCACTACTCACTGCTGCTTCGTAGCTCGCCCAGAAGACTCTCCCCTAGTGGTGGTGGGTGTGTCAGCACTTGCGACATCTCTGGCTCCTCTTGTCATAGTTTCCAGCCACACAGGAAGTGGCAGGGAGAAAGGGCAGGGCGCTGATTGGTCCATCCTGCGTTTCCTGGTGAGGTCAGTGTGATCTGGTTGGGCGGCAGAGCCAGGGCAGGGGGAGACACAGGAAGCTGAGCCAAAGGAAACAGAAACAGAGATCACATCAGACCATTAGACATGAGCTCATCGGGTGGGAGAGTAGAGTGGTTAACAGTCACTCCCAGGCGTAAACATGGCCCTATTATTTCATATCTGCGTTTCCTTTTGATGGAATGAATCCTTAAACTAGCTTTATTAAACCGTCCCACACTAGTTCAACTTTTATGTTTTACTGGCATCCCATTCTCCTGTCGGTCGCCACCATGCAATGCCTGCTGGGAGTTTTTATATTTTATATGTGGCAGCTGGCAATACCTCCAATTAGGCTTACATCAGAAATATCGGAAAATATGTTTTATGTGATTGTACATTTTGTGCTTTGTGACCTTAATTCGGTGAAGCACAACTGAATTTGAGAGGGAGAGGCCTTGACGGAAAGGAAAGGCTGTCACTAAATCTCCCCACAATCTAGTGAAGCACTAAAAACATGACATCCAAGTCCCACTGAATCTTATTTCATATCGATTAGGACCTGCCGCAGTCCTCAGCTGTTAAAATCCAGGATTTATGATGATTCAGCCCTGTGCTGCAGCAGGAGTACAAGATCCTAGAGGAGGAAGGAGAGAAAGTCCTTTCTAGGTTCTTGTCCTCGTTCTCTCTCTCTTTTCTGCCCACTGCCTTCTCTCTCGCCCCCCTACTATTTCACTGGGCATTGCGTATACTCACTTCTTAATCCCCACTGATGCGTATCAAAATGCCAAGATTGTGCAAAGCTGTCAAGGCAAAGGGTGGCTAGTTGAAGAATCTCAAATTTAACATACATTTTGATATGTTTAACACTTTTTTTGGTTACTACATGATTCCATATGTTATTTCATAGTTTTGATGTCTTCACTATTATTCTACAATGTAGAAAATAGTAAAAATAAAGAAAACCCTTGAATGAGTAGCTGTTCTAAAACATTTCACCGGTAGTGTTTTCACAGCCTAGTGTATTCACAGCCTAGTTTTAGAGGAATATAATCTGTGGGCAGCAACAGCGCACAGCTCTCCATTGGTTATTCCATGGAGCAGTTCAGATGGGTAGGAAAGGAACGAGATGGGTAGGAAAGGAGTTTCAATTGATGATATCTACCAGTAAATGCTAACTAAGGCAACGATGGTATGCAAACCAGGTATTCAAAAATGTTGGTCCGAAGTCTTGGTTGAATCTTTGTGATGCGCAGTTCAGTCATCATGCGCTGTTTGAATGAACATTGCTAAAGGCTTTCCCAAAAAATCCTTCCCAATTTAAATGTTGACTCCAAGGTAGGCCTGGCAGAATGATATCATGATGATTTGTCTCAATCGGGAGGGCATTTGTTTTGCATACTATGCCATCACATGTAGGACATTGAACAGTACAGAAACACTGCTAGCCAAAAGGTCTCCTGCTAGGTGTGCAATTGAATTAAAGTGCAACTATTTTTCCCAGACCTACGAAATGGTCTCATGATGTGGTTTAAGCATTGTTGTGGACTTGGAACATCACTTTTTTTATTTGTGTGTGTGTATATATATATATATATATATATATATATATATATATATATATACACTGCTCAAAAAAATAAAGGGAACACTTAAACAACACAATGTAACTCCAAGTCAATCACACTTCTGTGAAATCAAACTGTCCACTTAGGAAGCAACACTGATTGACAATACATTTCACATGCTGTTGTGCAAATGGTATAGACAACAGGTGGAAATTATAGGCAATTAGCAAGACACCCCCAATAAAGGAGTGGTTCTGCAGGTGGTGACCACAGACCACTTCTCAGTTCCTATGCTTCCTGGCTGATGTTTTGGTCACTTTTGAATGGTGGCGGTGCTTTCACTCTAGTGGTAGCATGAGATGGAGTCTACAACCCACACAAGTGGCTCAGGTAGTGCAGCTCATCCAGGATGGCACATCAATGCGAGCTGTGGCAAGAAGGTTTGCTGTGTCTGTCAGCGTAGTGTCCAGAGCATGGAGGCGCTACCAGGAGACAGGCCAGTACATCAGGATACGTGGAGGAGGCCGTAGGAGGGCAACAACCCAGCAGCAGGACCGCTACCTCCGCCTTTGTGCAAGGAGGAGCAGGAGGAGCACTGCCAGAGCCCTGCAAAATGACCTCCAGCAGGCCACAAATGTGCATGTGTCTGCTCAAACGGTCAGAAACAGACTCCATGAGGGTGGTATGAGGGCCCGACGTCCACAGGTGGGGTTGTGCTTACAGCACAACACCGTGCAGGACGTTTGGCATTTGCCAGAGAACACCAAGATTGGCAAATTCGCCACTGGCGCCCTGTGCTCTTCACAGATGAAAGCAGGTTCACACTGAGCACATGTGACAGACGTGACAGAGTCTGGAGACGCTGTGGAGAACGTTCTGCTGCCTGCAACATCCTCCAGCATGACCGGTTTGGCGGTGGGTCAGTCATGGTGTGGGGTGGCATTTCTTTGGGGGGCCGCACAGCCCTCCATGTGCTCGCCAGAGATAGCCTGACTGCCATTACGTACCGAGATGAGATCCTCAGACCCCTTGTGAGACCATATGCTGGTGCGGTTGGCCCTGGGTTCCTCCTAATGCAAGACAATGCTAGACCTCATGTGGCTGGAGTGTCAGCAGTTCCTGCAAGAGGAAGGCATTGATGCTATGGACCGCCTGTTCCCCAGACATGAATCCAATTGAGCACATCTGGGACATCATGTCTCGCTCCATCCACCAACGCCACGTTGCACCACAGACTGTCCAGGAGTTGGCGGATGCTTTAGTCCAGGTCTGGGAGGAGATCCCTCAGGAGACCATCCGCCACCTCATCAGGAGCATGCCCAGGCGTTGTAGGGAGGTCATACAGGCACGTGGAGGCCACACACACTACTGAGCCTCATTTTGACTTGTTTTAAGGACATTACATCAAAGTTGGATCAGCCTGTAGTGTGGTTTTCCACTTTAATTTTGAGTGTGACTCCAAATCCAGACCTTCATGGGTTGATAAATTTGATTTCCATTGATAATTTTTGTGTGATTTTGTTGTCAGCACATGCAACTATGTAAAGAAAAAAGTATTTAATAAGATTATTTCATTCATTCAGATCTAGGATGTGTTATTTTAGTGTTCCCTTTATTTTTTTGAGCAGTGTGTGTGTGTGTGTGTGTTTTATATATATATATACATACACACACACACACACACACACACACAGTGGGGAGAACAAGTATTTGATACACTGCCGATTTTGCAGGTTTTCCTACTTACAAAGCATGTAGAGGTCTGTAATTTTTATCATAGGTACACTTCAACTGTGAGTGACGGAATGTAAAACAAAAATCCAGAAAATCACATTGTATGATTTTAAAGTAATTAATTTGCATTTTATTGCATGACATAAGTATTTGATCACCTACCAACCAGTAAGAATTCCGGCTCTCACAGACCTGTTCGTTTTTCTTTAAGAAGCCCTCCTGTTCTCCACTCATTACCTGTATTAACTGCACCTGTTTGAACTCGTTACCTGTATAAAAGACACCTGTCCACACACTCAATCAAACAGACTCCAACCTCTCCACAATGGCCAAGACCAGAGAGCTGTGTAAGGACATCAGGGATAAAATTGTAGACCTGCACAAGGCTGGGATGGGCTACAGGACAATAGGCAAGCAGCTTGGTGAGAAGGCAACAACTGTTGGCGCAATTATTAGAAAAATGGAAGAAGTTCAAGATGACGGTCAATTACCCTCGGTCTGGGGCTCCATGCAAGATCTCACCTCGTGGGGCATCAATGATCATGAGGAAGGTGAGGGATCAGCCCAGAACTACACGGCAGGACCTGGTCAATGACCTGAAGAGAGCTGGGACCACAGTCTCAAAGAAAACCATTAGTAACACACTACGCCGTCATGGATTAAAATCCTGCAGCGCACGCAAGGTCCCCCTGCTCAAGCCAGCGCATGTCCAGGCCCGTCTGAAGTTGGCCAATGACCATCTGGATGATCAAGGGGAGGAATGGGAGAAGGTCATGTGGTCTGATGAGACGAAAATAGAGCTTTTTGGTCTAAATTCCACTCGCCGTGTTTGGAGGAAGAAGAAGGATGAGTACAACACCATCCCAACCATGAAGCATGGAGGTGGAAACATCATTCTTTGGGGATGCTTTTCTGCAAAGGGGACAGGACGACTGCACCGTATTGAGGGGAGGATGGATGGGGCCATGTATCGCGAGATCTTGGCCAACAACCTCCTTCCCTCAGTAAGAGCATTGAAGATGGGTCGTGGCTGGGTCTTCCAGCATGACAACGACCCGAAACACACAGCCAGGGCAACTAAGGATTGGCTCCGTAAGAAGCATCTCAAGGTCCTGGAGTGGCCTAGCCAGTCTCCAGACCTGAACCCAATAGAAAATATTTGGAGGGAGCTGAAAGTCCGTATTGCCCAGCGACAGCCCCGAAACCTGAAGGATCTGGAGAAGGTCTGTATGGAGGAGTGGACCAAAACCTGGTCAAGACCTACAGGAAACGTATGATCTCTGTAATTGCAAACAAAGGTTTCTGTACCAAATATTAAGTTCTGCTTTTCTGATGTATCAAATACTTATGTCATGCAATAAAATGCAAATTAATTACTTAAAAATCATACAATGTGATTTTCTGGATTTTTGTTTTAGATTCCGTCTCTTACAGATCTCTACATGCTTTGTAAGTAGGAAAACCTGCAAAATCGAAAGTGTGTCAAATACTTGTTCTCCCCACTGTGTGTGTGTGTGTGTATATGTATGTATATATGTATATATATATATATATATATATATATATATTTAAAAAAGTGGTATTTGGACAGTGAAAACCTGATGATATAAATATATAAGAAATCTCAAACTAAAGGAAAACTGAATTTTTCCCATAGTGCACTGTACTACTGTCTTATCAATCCTGTTGCCAAGCCACTTTACCCCTACCTACATGTACAGTACATAGCTTCAGCTTAATTTGTTGCCGTATTGATTAGACCTTGTGTACTTGAGGCTGCAGGACCCTATGCTCGTAGTGTGCACTCCTGTAGGACCCTATGCTCGTAGTGTGCACTCCTGTAGGACCCTATGCTCGTAGTGTGCACTCCTGTAGGACCTAGTGTGTTGTTCGCAGCAGGGAGGGGGTGGGAACGATTCCTGTGGGAGGAGTTTATGACCAAGTAGGCCAATGAGTCGGGTCAGTTAGTCCCAGCGGACTGTTTTCTATAAACCCCATCTCTCTTTTTAATCGACCCACCGTACTCCACCGAGAGGCGTGAGGTACTAAAAACCCTGAATCAGCTAATTCATATTATCCATCACTAGGTTGAATTGCCAGCTATAATATCTAAAAATAGTTTTTTATCTTTGTCGTAACATTTGCATGCCGTCGTGTCTACCCACATCTCTGGAAGCAT